>NC_135529.1:545000-765000 GCF_051989575.1 Stigmatopora nigra
TTATTTCAGGCAATGAAGTGTGATCTAACATTTAGGTCTCCTCGACTCTAGTAAATTCTAGTAACTAGATGATATTCAATACGTACATTTTACGACATTGTTACTATAAATAAATTCAAAATTTTCGAGGTTTTACGATAGCAATTGAAGGCATCATTAGACCACTCCCACTTCCGTTAAGAACCGCAATCCGGGAGGACAAAAACAATCCGCTACTCAGCGACATTGAGTCCGAAAATTCTGGTCTAAATCTTCGGGGTTCTGGACGAGATGTCCACTCCCGAGCGGGTGGATTCAAATTGAAACATGGCCGAACATAGGTAACCTGTTCTCCATTCCATTGAATATCACGATTTCGAGAAAAATATGCATTTTTTTAAGGAAAGGGAAAAACAACAAATAGTCTCCAAATTTCTGTAATATTCATTTGAAATGTATCATAAAACAAAGTCAACTCAAGGCTTGATGTGTAGGAAAGATCTATCTACCTTCAAGTCGAATATATTTTGGTTTTCAATGACAAACTGTATAAAAGACTAATTTATAACTGTGATTAGCACCTATTTTGTTCAACAGTTCGCAAGTCTTCTGTCGTATTGACATCGCATTTACAGTAAGGATTGTTGATTACCTTTTGTTAATACGTAGAACATTTTAGTCCAATAATTTAAATATTACGTAGAAATCACTTGACTCACAACCTGCCTCTTAATAGATAAAAAACACGAAATAAAAATGAATTCAATCTGACCAATTTTAAGTAAATTAGAAACCACCAAACGACCGAATCAGCCAAACTAAATCAATATAGATATAATAAGTCCCTTTATCAAATACATCAAACTCAAACTTTGGCGGATTTAATAATTACGGTGTGGTGGAAGTGCCTAGTGACGTCATGACATATTTCCTTCAAGGTAGAGAACAGAAATCAGTGGCGTCGTATGTTCTTTTTGATTATTTAAAGAATGACGTTTATTGTTAATATGGAATCTTTACATTCAATTCAATTGCAATTCGATCGAGAGGGAGTTGAAATGCACTGTCGGAAACGCTCGACTTGGATTCGGCGGTGACGCCTTCCTCTTTTTTTTCTCTGTCCTTCCTTTTTGCCGTAAAACCCGAAGTAAGAGGGCAACGAAGATTGAAGCGCAGCTGGCTTGACTCACTTGACCGCAGTGGTCTGATGGAGAGGCCGGTGAGGCTGCGACTGTTTTCCGAGCTGCGTATCCGCAACGTCGGCTACGAGGTCAGCCTGTGCCAGTCCTTGCTCACCTGGAAGAGGAGAACCTCCAGCCCGGTGTACCACCCATTCAGACCCAGTAAGACCCCTGCCGAACCGAAACGACTAAGCGAGCACCATTGTTGTCCCTCTTTGTCTCTCAGTTCACATTTCTTAACGTTCTGGCGTGGATAACAACAAGACGATTGATGCACATTTGTGTCGCACAAAATATAGCTTAATTGCCATTTGTAGATGTTACGTGTTTGGATATTTAATTCGTATTATACCAGGAGTCTCAAATGTGTTTTTTTTTTTTACCAACTTCCGCTTACGTAACTAGCCACGTGCTACTAACAGCAAAAACATCTCGAAAATGCATACCTGGCAACTTATACGTTTTCCCGTATTTTATAGGTTTTTTTTATCATTTCAAATTGTGTACTCTGTATAACAACTTTAGTACGGGATTTTTGAAAAGTAAGTTTTCTGTAAAACTGATCTCGTTTTACCAATTTCGGCTCGAATCCCGATCGTCTAGGTCACTGGTAGCAGATGAAAATGTCATCGTCGACTGCTAATATTGTCATGCTTAAAGGATGATGTGTTCATGCATTCCCCATTCACACGTGGCCCTTTTCGCTATATAAATATAGCGCGTTGGCAAGCAATGTACCCAGACAGTCAAGCAATTTTCAATAAAAACCTTGCTCAAAATGTAAATGAATAAAAGCAAAAATATACTTGGTTTGTATCCCTCAATAACACTAAGGTGCTTATTTTTTGTTAAAGATGTTTTCAAGAAAATAGTATTTAACTCAAATATTGGACATCTAGTGCCATCAATGGCTGTCATTGGGTTACATCGGACTCTCAAACAAAACCAAAAAAATCTTAATGAAAGGGTGACTTCTCCACTCGATAAAAGTTTTAACTGGCCACAGCCACGTCGCCATGACGACAGCCTGAAAAAGTCCAACTGGTTTGTGAATTTTTAATGTTTGCTCACTTCATACCTGCTGAGTTTTCATATTAGATTACGCTACAGCAACACGTCTAATATTACTTTTATATTAACAAGGAAAAACATGGAATGTTTTGTTTTTAAATTGTTAATCTGTAGAAAGAGGTAAGAAATAGTCTTTAAAAGTTTGCCTTCATTTTATCGAACTTATATTTTGACAAAAGTTTCTTTCCTAAATAATAATCAACATTAAAGTTGTGCCACTTGGCCCTTTTATTTAACATATTTTTTCCGCAATCAGGAAATAGAGGAAGTTGTGACTTCATGTGTGAGCAATGTGGGTCTATTCCCAGGAAATGAAGTCTGTTGTGTGAATTTTTCAGGTGTGTGTCAAAGCGTGTGTGTGTCAGAGATCATCAGCGTGCAAGAAGAGGAAGAGGAGAAGATCAGCAGGGACGATGGCAGCTGGAAGAAGATCCGAGAGAGAACAAACAAACAATGCAGCCATTCTTTCACAGGTGCCCATCAAAAACCTTTAATGACTTGCTCCACCCACAATAGACATGGCATTATTTTTCATCAACTAGTTGGATTTATCTTTTATTTACACACCATCTTTGAATATATATCATCAAAAAAATCAGACAAGACTGTTCAGAAATAATTAATTAGCCCGAATATAGGACAGTGTTTTTTTGCTTGCATTAAAATACGACTGAAAAAGTGTCAGTCGTCTTACATTCGGGGCCATTCTGGACAAAAAAGTGACATCTAGCTAAACTCATTGAATTTTTTATTGTTTTTTTTTTTTCATCTTAGTGTCGTACGTGGAGAGGTGTCGGCAACACCGCTGGCGGTGTGCTGAAGTCACCTTCACGTGTCCACAGGCGGTGTTGTGCCGCCGCTGGGTGAGCACCATCACAGAGCAGCTGGCAGCCATTAGTATGTAAAGCAAAACACACATGTGCTTGTCAGGTGAAAGATATCGCGCGTCATGTGCTCTTGTTATGCTGCAGGTTGCAGACCCACACATCTTCTAGTGTACATCAACCCGTATGGCGGCAAACGTCAGGCTAAACGCATCTACCAACAGAAGGTGGCGCCGCTCTTTGCCCTGGCTGGCATCGGCACACACGTCATGGGTATGCTAGTGCTATCTATCAAGTACCGTATTTGTTTGAGTATAACGCGCAAAATTTTGTACCAAAAAATTGAAACAAAGTTCAGGTGCGTGTTGTACATGAATCCCGGTGAAACACTGCCTTCCACTGAGGAAAAAGTCCCATTGACAGCCATTTTAATGGGAGACGTACCACCTGTCTTTGTCCGCCAGATAGAGCATGAGAGCCTGTTCTATTGGCCGGTGCTCACACTTAAAAAAAATAACTCAGGAAAAATGGAATAAATTGTTGGTGAGTCTAATGATGATGAATCAGACTTTGAAAAATTGTAAATATTATGATGATGAATATGTTGATGAGTTTGTTTTACCAGGTTTCCGTACCATATATTGTGAATAAATGTTTTGTGATGGCGATGTGAGCTGAGAAAATGTGGAAAAAAAGGATACCAATTTTCAGTCACAAATTATGGGTGTGTGTTATACACGTGCGCATTATACTCGAATAGATACAGTACATTTGCACTGCGGGGCTTGGTCCTAGTCATCCACAGATGTGTTACTATAGTTACAGAGTATGCCAACCACGCTCGGGACCACTTGCGGGAAGAGGCGGAGCTCAACAAATACGACGGGTGAGTGTGCCAACGCCACAATCGTTTGAGCTCATTGCCCCGCGTTAACAAACGACGTTATCCCCTCCACCCCCAGCGTGGTGTGCGTAGGTGGCGACGGCATGTTCAGCGAGATGGTCCACGGCTTGGTGTGGAGGACACAAAACGACGCAGGCGTAGACGTCAACGCTCCTGAGGAAACGCTCGTCGCCAGCCCGCTGCGAATCGGAATTATACCGGCAGGTCATGGCTGTTTTTCCATATTACTAAATTGATGTCTTTTTATCTGCATGTTTGTTTTTTTTAGTTTGCTTTTTTTTTTCCTGGCAGACATTTTTATTTTATAGTCTAGCACAGACATTGGCAAACTATGGCCCTCGGGCCACATCCGGCTCGCCGACGTCCAAATATATATTTTTTCTTTCCCAAGCTCTGTCCCCTCTTATTTTTTTTTTCGTGTTTTACAGCTCTATCTTTTTTTAAATTACATTTTCATATTTCTTAATACATTCCTTTTTACTTTACTTTGTACTTTTTACTTTAATGATGAGTGATGAGTATGATAATACTTTAGTCCTTTTTTTCTGTTTATGTTTCAAATGTACTGTTAACGGATGCACTTTTTTATATGTATCGTATCTTGTGCTGACCTGGCCTATCTGTCAAATTTTTAAAGTCAATGTGGCCCCCGGGCCCAAAAGCTTGCCCACCCCTGGTCTAGCACTACTATTGACTCATTGTCCCTTGACAAAGATGTTCGTCAAAGCTTAGTGGCACTACTACCGCGTCATTCTCCTATTTAAATTTTTCCTTTAAATCCTACAGGTTCCACAGACTGCATCTGCTTTGCCACAGTCGGCACCAATGACCCCGTGACCTCTGCCCTGCACATCATCCTTGGTCAGTCAGTCGCCACGTTTCGAGCAGGACAACCAGAACCTAGACAATCGAACTGACTAATGACTTGTACAGGCGACAGCCAACCGATGGACGTCTGCTCGGTGCACCACGACGACACCTTTCTGCGCTACTCGGTGTCGCTGCTGGGCTACGGCTTCTATGGCGACGTGTTGACGGACAGCGAGAGAAAGCGTTGGATGGGCCCCGCTCGATACAATCTGGCCGGCCTCAAGATGTTCCTCACGCACCATCACTACGAAGGCACCGTGTCCTACCTGCCGGCCGGTAGCGGCGTCGGGGCGCCCAGGGACACCTCCAGGTGTCGATCTGGGTAAGGATTATTTCAGATTATTTATTCAGATTATGTTAGAAATAGGGTTGGAAGACAAATATTTGATGTAGCTGGTTTTAGTTCATTTTGGATTCAATCATAGTGTCGGGTGTTAAATTAGCATCCAAATCCGGGGTTGGGATTTTTAAGATTTGAAAATTAATGTGCCTTAAAATAATGACTAGAACTATATTTTTGTTTTCTTTCGCAGGTGTTTAGTATGTCGGGACAATAAGAAAGTTTTGTTGGAGAGGGCCAGTAGCTATGAAGTGGACTCCGACGTCGACAGCGGTAGGTTTGGTGTTGCTGACTCAAAAACACTCACTAGAAATCATTTTTATATGTTTTATTTTTAATTGTTGCTAAGAACGTTTGTGTTTGGGGAGGAAGTGGAGAGGGCACTGTGGTTTGAGCTTGGTATTGGATTCTATCACATGATCTGATCCAGTAGTTGTGTATGTCGTGCTTTTAGGCTGCTGTAAATTACACCATTAGGCATACTCGTTGGCTAAGTGGAACTAGTACTTCTCTTTAGAATTTTACTCATAGTTAATGGAGTATCGTGTAAAATTTGTAAAGAAAGCATTTCTTGGAGTATCAGCAGGGTTCACCATAGTATAAAAAATGTTTGCCATTTTTTGCATTACAGTTTTCATCGCAGTCTCTCTTCTCTGTTATTAATTAATGCTCTTATTCATTATTATTATTATTTTTTTAAATATTGGTATTGGCGAAAATGAGCTTGGAAAAAAATCGTCTCCTTCCAGAAAGTGCGAACATATCAAAGGATGAGTTCAAATTTCATTCAAACATGGCAGTTTAAGCGGACAAGGTTTTCACAGTTGAATCTGTGAGGGGAAACACACCAAAAGTCTGATTCCTATACAGAAAACGACACGGGCGATGTGGACGGCTGGCGGACAATTCGCGGCAAGTTCCTGGCCATCAACGCGGCCAGCATGAGTTGTGCGTGCCCCCGCAGTCCCAAAGGCCTGTCGCCCGCCGCCCACCTGGCCGACGGCACCGCCGACCTCATCCTGGTGCGTAAATGCTCCCGCTTCAACTTTTTGCGACACCTCCTGCGCCACACCAGCAAGGATGACCAGGTGAGTGCCCAAAACGTCCTCTAGAAATCGGTCGCTACTGGCGTCCAACCTCACATGCATCTCCGTCCATCCACCCCCAGTTTGACCTGTCCTTCGTGGAAGTTTTCCGGGTGCGGCGCTTCTGTTTCACGCCACGACACTGCCTCAGCGACTCAGAGCTGGAACTGGACCCGCCGGACGGGAAGCGTCAAATCTTCAGCCAGATCTGTCGCGATCACCCGGCCTGCAGTTGCGCGCCCGCCTTTAGCAGCTGGAACTGCGACGGCGAGATCCTCCCGCACACGGCCATCGATGTCAGGTTATTATCGCCTCTGAATTTTAGAGATTTTTACTTTACCTGGAAAGTTTTTTAAACTCCAGATTTGTACTTTCAAACTTCAATTTATTTGACTATTCTGACAGGTCAGACTAGACTTTATTTAATCTTGAAAGAACTTTATTTATTTTACAATACCAAATTTGTTAGACTTGTTTTTTCAATCTTTGAATCCAAAAATCCAGGAAGGAAATCTAAATCTTTAACTTTATAATACCTGTTTATATAAATAACAGGGAAAGCTTTTTATTATTTAACCTCTTACATTACTTCCATAAATTTTACCCAAATGTTTTTCCATAATTTGTACTATACACATTTTAACAGTGGATTCTTGAAGAGTAACGACTCTCTAACTCAAGAACAGTAAAAAATATTGTATTTTTTAAAGGCCTTTTAGTTAAAAACAATCATTTTAGCTAAAGAAGAGATCACTGTGTATCAAATGATCTTAATTCATTATATTGTGTTTTTTATTTATTCATTTATTTTAAATTCTACTCCCTCACATGATGCTCCATCACCCCTGCACACACGTGCCCTCTGACATCATCTCTTGTGATTTTCCAGAGTGCATTGCCAGCTGATCAAACTCTTTGCCCGTGGCATCGAAGAGGCGCCCATGTTCGACGAGCTGGCCTCGGGTCGCTCTGCATAGACTGACCGCTTCGGACAGACTGACGCTGCCTTTTCCTCTTGGATTCGGGTGGTTCCGATCAGATTCTGTTCTCAAGGGTAGCTGGATGTGTTTTTGCAAAACAAACAGAAAGGTAATGTGCAAACGGAGACGGCAGCCTTAGGTTGACGCCCCAAGTTTAGTCGAGTTTAAATTAGGAGAAACATTATGCTGCGCTCATGCCGGCCGCAATTTTTTTTCCTGTCGCGTGATTGGTTCTCGTATTATTAATTGTGGCTATGGAATTAAGAGAACAAAAAAATGAGCCGGGAAAGTCCCACTATTAGATTAATATGGCAATATTACGAGATTGAAGTCAATCGTCAACATATTACGAGAATTAAGGCATACATTCTAATATTCAGAGATTAAAGTAAATCTATTGTGAGAATTAAATCATACCTTTCCATATTGCGAGATTAAAGTTGTAGTTTTATATTATGTGAATTAGATGTCGTTTGGTTTTATAGACTGAGACTTTTGGCAATGTATCAAAAGAAAATTACTTTGAGTAAAATGTAGTTTTAAGTCATTTTTGGACAAGCGTTTTAAATTGACTGAAGTAAAATAGTACTTATTTTTCCGTTATGTGCACCAAATATTTTGGCGAACTTAAATTTTGGCGTGAATGCAAAACAAGGATTTAGCAAAGCGCTTTGTGGACGAAAATGACGACAAGGATAACATTCATTTAATAAATAATGTAATTTGGCAGCATGCCGCCTTAAATATGAAAGAAATGATAGAGACCACTGTCCAAATTCAATCAAGTCCACATTTGTCTAGTTCTGCGCTACAAGTAGCGTTCAGTCTTTTTGCATGTAAAGTATAATAGCTGCTAGTTTTATCCCTAGCGTAAATTTTCATCATGTTTAGTCGGCTCTAAATTTGGAGTCCAGTTAGGTATGACTGTTGAGTCTAATCATGAAAGCTTTGCTAGAATCTAGTATGAATAACAAGTGCAAATTAAGTCTAGTCTGCTCAATGTCGTCGTTTAGTTAAGTCTGAGTTTGGATATTTCAGGGCTCTCCAAAGACGTTTTTATTTCTTCATTTATTTAGTCTTAAAATATTTTTCTTTATTTTCTCAGCTGCGTTTTCTTATTTTTTGCATCATTTACTGTTTTAAAGAAAAGTCCGGCATGGAGAATTTAAGAAAATGTTTCTTTAAATGTAATTTATTAGAGATTGTTACGCGAAAGTGACCATCATTCCTTTAAAGGTAAAACTATGATGCTGTTTTATGTCGGGAAATAGGAAAAAACATTAAGACCTCATTTCAAAAATTCATGCTTAAAAAGGAGAATTATATTTTCTTGAGACAATATTTTCTTTTAGATTTTTTTTCTTTTAAATCTAGCTCTTCAAATATGTTAGAATCTGTTACATAATTACAATCAATTGCTGAACTTTTGACTCTCATTGAGGTTACTGTAAAGTTTGTATTATTTTCAAATGTTTGGCTGCTTATAGTTACAATGTTGTTTCTGCCGTGAAATAGTTTAAGAGAAAATATCTATATTATGACTTAAAATGCTTCAATTTGTTAGTGTCTGTTACAAAATCTACTACTCAAAACCTAATCGAACTTTGATTCTAGTCGGATTTGAGATGTTGTCTTGTTGAACTCCGACCTTGTTCTTGGTGGCTCTCTTAAAGTTAGCAGGCGCCCCGGTGGACTAGTGGTTTGCATGTTGGCCTCGCAGCTCTCAAATCCAGGCTGCTTTTCCGGTGTGGAATTTGCATGTTGGTGGATTTTATCTGGGTATTCCGGTTTCCTCCCAAATTCCAAAAACATGCATGGTAGGCTGATTGGACACTCTAAATTTACCCTAGGTATGAGTGTGAGTGTGAATGGTTGTTTGTCTCCTTGTGCCCTGCGATTGGCTGTCCACCAATGCAGGGTGTACCCCGCCTCTAGCCTGGTGTCAGCTGGGATAGGCTCCAGCACCCCCCGAAACCCCCTAAAAGTTAGCTATTATACGAATGAGGTTGGAAGTTCTCCAATGAACTCTTCTGTAGATGCCACTAATGTAGCGCTTTTCATTATTAGTTTCTTTGTGTACTTATTAGTCTAGGATTTTTTTTCCATCTCTTCTGACCTGAGCTGGGCTCAAGATGAAGATGAGAAGTAGCAGCAAAACTGTTAGCATTCCACTCTTTGTGTTTTTGTGTCCTTATGTCTTAGCGGCCAATGGACACTTCCGAGGTTTCACGCAATGTCTACTTTAGCTTGAATTGTTACAATGGCATCCTCGCTGGCGTTGACCACACTTTGCATGCTGATTAGTTATAGTTACCATGCTAGTTACTGGGCTTCTATGCAAGTTCTTGACGTCCATACACCATCTGCCAGTTGGAACCTCACCTAGAAAAAAAATCAAATAAATATAGTATTTCAAAGTTCATTTCAGTTCCTAAAGCATTTTCATTCATTCATTTTTTGAACTGCTTATCATCAGTTGGTCTCAGGGGTGTTGGAGCCCTTGGTCTTTTTAATTTAACAAAAGCCTTGCTATAATTGTTTTATTTTTTAACAAATAGCCTTATTTTATAAGAAAAGCCTTAATATAGATGGTCATATTTTTAAATGAAAAATAGCCTGACTATACATGGTCGTTTTTCCTACAAAAAAAGCCTCTTTTTTTAATGGAAAAAAAGACCCTGCTATAATCTCTTTTTAAACAAATGTACATGATCATTTTTAAGAGCATTAGTACTATAAATTGTCTTTTTGTCCCCCACGAAAACCTTACCACAAATGATCTTTTTTAATGAAAAAAAGACCATGCAATTTTCTATCCTAATTTTACTTAAATTATAATAAAATATAGCACTGAATCAACTTCAATTTGAACAACTTATGAACACTTTCAACTTATGAACAAGCGTTTGGAACCTAACTAGTTTGTAAGTAGGGGAGTGTCTGTAACAGTATATATGGACAAAATATAATTAACATCAGTCTGATTCACATATTTTTTTTAAACCTTACGTTAATGATTTCCACACTTGTGTCATCACAAGCAAGTTACATTTTGTCGCAGTAAGCAAATAAAACAATTAAAAAAGCCTACCTGATCAAATCTTGTTGGCCTGTGTACATACACAAAAAAAAGATTTATTGCAGGGTAAAGTCTATCCGGCTCATAAAGTCAAGGTGATAGTTAAACCTGAAAAAGAAGCACAAGTAGAAGCACCACAATGGACACCCAATGGATTTTCTTATTTCTTGCTATTCTGGCGACTGCTAAAACAGAGGAGCGTGAGTAACTTCATCGACAAACTATTTGGGTTGTTTGTGTTTCTGTTATGACTTTTGATTTGAAAGTAAAAAACATACATTTTGCGTGTTTGCCATAATCATGTTTAAAACTAAAGTAATTGTAAGCATAATCTTAATACAATATTAGAAAAAAATAGATTTTTGTTGTGTGTATGATCACTCTTACGGGAAAAAGGTCAATGAAAAAAGTAAAAATGAATAATATTTATATCAAGCAAATAGGGTGAAAGCTGATGAAATGAACTGTATTTAAACCGGAATATTTCTCAGGAGAGAATTAAAATAACTTGAAAATTTTAACATCAACGAAAAATTGCAGGAGTAAATACAATTTTCTTGTAAATACTAATGTTTTGTCTAAAAGCATGACTTTTTCTTTAAAAAATGAAACGTTGGACTCAAAAAGGAGAGGAAGCACAAGTACTAAGTTGCGCAACCTGGAACTCTCTCAAAGCTTTTCCATTGGCTTATAAAAGTAGCAAATAGTTTTATACCTTTGAAGGGGTCAAACGGGCAGAAAATGTACTGTGTGGATATCTGACTTCAATTTAAAAAAAACTGTTAAAAAGGTTTTGCATCTTTGTTTCTGTATTCAAAACAAGGAAATGAAAATAAACTAGAAAATATATATTTTTTATTCTACAGTGTTTTTCTATCATATTATTTATACTCTCTAAAAACACATATTGTGCATTTTTACCATTAGGAATGTTCTAAAATACAACTTTTTTCCTTCAAATTAAATTCAATAATTGTTTTATTCATTAATTTTCCATCCAGCCTGTCCTCACAAGGGCTTCTGGGGTGCTGGAGCCTATCCCAGCCAACAATGGGCACCAGGTTAGGGACACCTACAATTGGTGGTTAGCAGACCCTCTTTTAAGTTAAAAAAAATATGTATATATATGTATAAAAATTTTTTTTAAACAAACCTAACTTAAGAATACAAATAAATAAATAAAAAGATTTTGTTCTCCATGAATAAAAAAAAGAAACATGTTTTTCTCTTAAAATAGAAATAGACATTTTTCCCCCTGTAACCTAAATTTTGAATCCAAACAAGTTACCCTTTTTACCCAAAATAATGAGAATAAATGATTCTAAGCTACTCGCCACTTTCAGTTTGTAGCGCCCGTGAAACCGTGGAGGTGGTCGAGAACAACGCCGTGGGGGACCTGGTGGAGACCATCATCTTGGCGGAGGGCGTCACAGCCTCTCTGATCGAGCCTACCGGCTCTTTCATTCTGATTGGCGATCGGCTACTAGCCAATGAGGTTCTGGACTTTGAGGTAAGGTCCCACTTGACGGGACAAAGTGGGCTTCCATCTCAACTTTTTTTGCCTTTCTTTACAGACCAGCCAAACACATGTGGTCCGTGTTCGTTGCGGTAAGGATGACCCTAATATCTCACCGGTAAGATGTCATTATCACTTGTCAAATACAAATGAAAATAATGATATTTAATATGCAGACTGTATAATGTAAAGTCATATTTTATGGCTGCAGTTGAAAGCAGAAATGTACAGTAAATATGTTGTATAAAGACATGTATGTTCCCTCTAACTTTGGAAATAATTTTAGTTTATAGTTTTAGGTGAATTAAGATCACCAAAACGATTATTTATTTATTACCTATTTCTTGATTATTTATTTTATTATTAATATGTCCATTTTTTGGTTATTTTTGCACTTCTCTACTTATGTTTTTAGCTACTTATGTTGAATTATGTTGACTACTTATTTATTTTTTAAATCTTTATTGACTAATTGTTATTAGTTATTGATTATATATTTGTCGTGGTGAAGCTCTATATCTTATTATACTTGTATAATGACAATGAAAGCATTCAATTCAATATGCTGAAGGCCAGAAAATTGTGCGAAAGTTTTATGAAATAATTTAATTAATTTCTAAAGTATTTGCTGCCTTTAAACTGCCTGACTGAAAACTTTTTTCAGGTCTTCCATTTCGGTTTTGTGGCAAACTGACATCAGTCCAAAGATTCAGACCACTTCTAAATTTGACATCATTAACATTTTGGCAATATGCATCGGGTCATTAACCATTTGGAAGACTTAATCTTCCAAAGAAAAGCATATATTTTATATAGCATTTGCATCTTCTAGTTTCCATTGTACCGAACTGTACATAAAGTAAAGATACGAGATTTGTGGATATCCCATAAATAGCGTGTGGTTGAAAACATTTGTTGAAAATAAGTTAATCACTTTTATTTTTTTTTCAGCTAAGCCGTGTCATCGTAGTGATTGTGCTGAATGTGAACGACAACCCCCCTGTCTTTGACAAGAACACTTACCAGATTGGCGTAAACGAAGTAAGAACTTCCAAAAATCTTATCGGAAAACTAACGCTGACTAAATCGCTATTTGCAATTTTAGCTGCTACGAGAGGGGACGCTTCTTGATACATTTCCTGCCACGGACCGCGATCCCGACACTACCCTTTACTACACTCTGACATCAGCAACGGTGCATTCTTTTAGTCTCCAGTCAATTAACTGATTACTTCGTCTAAACCTATTTTTCTTTTTAGGATTACTTCAGACTGCAGTCATCGGAAAACCCACAATTGGTCATCAACAACATTATGGACTATGACAAGGTCCAAAACGTTCAGCTGGTCTTGCGGGCTCAAGTGAGGACATTTCACAGTTTTCAATTTCACTTTTAGGTGCAGACTATCTTCCCAAAATAATTTTGGTGGGTTCATTATGAACGAAATACTGCTGTTCAATGTAAATAGACGGTTGCAGAGAATTGCCACCACTCACCAGCTAAATATTTGGGGGTACTACCAGTTTGGCATAGACTGGTTTAAACATAATTGACTGAAAAACAGTTGGAGTAATGAACAGTAAGGCATGGATGTCCAAACCAGTCCTCAATGGCCGCAATGGGTGCAGATTTTCACCAATCCAGTGTTTTGAAACTGTAATCACTTAATGGCAGTACAGTTCTGCTGGTTCCAGAAGAATCCTTATTGGTTGATTAGTTGAAACAAAAACCTGCACCCCCTGCAGCCCTTTGTGCTATAGTTTGGACACCCCTGCAGTAAGGCCTTCTCCGTGTAGACCAGGGGTCTCAAAGGGTGGTAGTGGCAGGTACAGCTTTTGATTCAAACCAAACAAGAGGACACCTTTCACAATGGTAATCGGTCAATTGCAGTCAGGTGCTAATTGTTTTAGAAGACGCCTCATTGGTTAAACGGATCGTAGGAACAAAGACCAGGACCTTCGGAAATCAGTTTAAGACCTCTGGTGTTGACTATTGGGTATAAATGACAAAAATTAGGATTAAGGGGTACACTGTTCTTCTTCAGTTGGGAAACCCTAGCTATCCATCACTCGATGCATAAGATTTAAAAAAAAAAATCTCTGATGAGCACTGAAAAATGGTGTTTCTTAGTAACTCTGTGGTGCCCCACACCAAATAGCCTACAGTGCAGTACATAGCAGTATAATCTCGAGGGTTGGTGTGTCAATGGAGTTTAAGATAACGATGGTAGGTAAAGAACAAGAGTTGGTTATTCTGACCTGGAAGTGCCTCCACCGAATTGTGTTTTCTTTATTCCCAAAAGGACACGCCATTGTCAGGTTCAGATGGTGAGGTGTCATTCACCGGCACTGCCACCATTGAAGTCACTGTCCTCGACGTGGACAACAGACCGCCATGGTTCATTCCCTGCAAGAAATACGAAGTAGCTGGCGCAGTCATCTGCCAGAACACTGGATATAGTAGCATGGTCAAACTCAACGAAATGCAGGTGAATAATCTTCAGTAAGATTCCATTTCTTCTGGTAACCAAAGTGACGAATCGTCTTGGTCGATGTTTGCCAACGTAGCCTCAGACTTGCTTTAAATTTGTTTTTACTTCTGGACATGAAGTTCTGAATTTAACTGTACGTTCACTTCTAATTTGATTTCCACTTTATACCAGACAGAGCCTTTGACGCTGACACCATTTCCACTTCACGCCATTGACGGAGACGTTGGGATCAATGAAGCCATAAAATATTCCTTCCTGGGGGGTAAATTGACTCCATTCTAAATTAGTTTCCTTCGTATCCTATGTGATGCCCTGGGCTTAACTCACCGTTGTCTGTAGCAGGAAACGAGGACGGCCTGTTCCAAATCAACGAAAACACTGGCGACATCAACGTTCTAAGAGCAGTCGACGTGTTAGGAAACATCAGCCTGACAATTCTGGTGAATTCCTTTAACTCTGTTTAGAAATAAATGTTAATTAAAAAAAACTGTCAACAATTTAAATTAGTCAAGACTTGCATCTCAGAAATTGACCCCCTTTGTTCGTGTCTTGTAGGCTGCCCAAACACCGACCAGTTCTCAGTTTGCTACCACTAGCCTCACGATTAGTGTTGTAGTACAAAGCAACCATAAACCAAAATTTGAGAGGCCTAGTTACCAGAGCGTGGTCTCGTCGGTGGGTGCAATGGCTACAGACCCAGACAACGATGATGAGCCACTTCAGATTGTGGCCTTAGACGAGGATTACGCCAGCATGGAGGTAAAACAATTATTTTGGATTTTCTAAATCCAAATCACTTGTATGGGCTGCGCAAGACGATCCGAAACTAACTCCAAATATTCTTCCACCAGGGTAAAAACCCTCACATTGTCTATCGAATCATCGGTAGCAACGACTTCTCCATCATTCAAGGTTACCTTTTCATGACTAAAGACCTCCCGGATGACACGTTATCTCTGCAAGTGGGTTAATCAACTAGAGCCAAGTCAGACAGCAAGTCAACCAATCCTTTGGCTAAACTCAGATTTTACTCCACAGGTGGAGGCAGAGGACACATCCAATAAAGAGAAGGCAACAGCAGAGCTCTCTGTGAAGGTGAAAATGGGTAAGGCAAAAAAGCTCTCACACAGAATTTTAAGTACTAAACTTGACATGATATCCACGTAACTTAATTTGACGTACAAATTGTTTTAACGTAGTTAAAAACCACCATTTTCAAATGTCACGTTCATTAAAAACAATCAATATGCAAAATGAAATCCCCATAGGCCACTTACTGAAGTACCTTGTCATTTCTACTTAAGAAAAAGGTTTTAGTTGTAAACTGAACATGTAAACCAATCTTGCAACGAACATTAATATTTCAATTTTTCTCTAATAGTTATGACATGACCAACATCAAAAACGTTGAATTGCTTCTCCGTCCAAAGCCTTGCTTAAGTTCATGGTCTCCTTTAAAGAGCTGCCAGAAATTGCTGGCTTTGATTGATGGAAAGAATAGTTGTACGTCAAACCTTTTAGCACCAAAATATATTAAACCCATGTAAGTGTGAGTTGAGCTTTTACCGAACAAAATGTCACTTATATTTACTTTCCTTTTCAACTGGGGAATTAACTTCCTGAAGATGAGATGTCGGTGTAAAACCCCCAGTACATTTAACACTGACCTTAAACCTTTTTAACTGAATAGAACAGATGTTTTTCCTAATGGAGATTTTTTTTACCCATTCATTTAATTATAGTTCACACCATTTATTGCCTCTGGAAAACATTGAGTATGAATGGTACTAAACCAATAAACCTGCCCTACCTTGCCTTATCAATGCCACCTATCTGTTTCGTGGCATTAATCCCATTTGGGGTGGAATATGAGCTAGCATTCCGTGGGTCAGAAAAATCTGATGAACTCAGACATCACAAAGTGTCTTCAAGTCAAATACTTGAAGAGAAATTATCAGTTCTTTCTTCAGAGTACATAGTCAAGACTGACTCTGGGAACTTACTTTGGTACGGTTATGGGCCAATTGAAAGATCAAGAGTCTCTGTGGACTATTATAACGTTGCTGCCAATATAAGAGAATGAGTGCGGGATGGAGTGAGTCGATGAAGGAAGCAACAGTGAAGGGATGGATTCTTAGGATGGAATTAAAAGCAGCTTTGTTGTATGCGTTGGAGATAGTAGCAATGAAGAAAACGGGAGACGAAGCTAAGAGCAGTAAAGTTGCTGGTATTTACTTGGAGTGATGAAGATGAAAAGGAAAAGGATCAGGAATAATCTCATTAGATGGCCAGCACAGGGGAATGAAACTAGTAGAGAGCACAATACACAAAAGAAATACAGGACCCAGGGACAAGCTAGTGGAGTTTGAAAAATTGTTAGATTCTTCTATTAAGAAAAGAAGATATGGAACAAGTAGAGGACTCAAAGAAGGCAGAGTACATTCCTTTGGAATAGACATACGTGGGAGGAGACCCGTGGTACTCGCTGTTTGATCATCAGTCGTTAGCAGAGCCTCCAGCAAAGAGCAAGACTAACTTATGATTCTGGGACAAAGGTGAACCCTCTACCCTAAGCTTCACATCTGCTCTCCTCTCAGGTCAAACCACCACGGCTTTACCATTGAGCACCACCGAGAGTGTGACCAGCTTCCCAACCACTGACGGCAGAACTACGGCTGAAGCCACCAGTGACCCTGCTACCACCGCAGAGATCAGAACCACTGAACCAACAAAGTCCACCACCAACCCCACTACTGAGAGCAGCACCTCAACTGTGATCCCCACAATCAGCGAAAGTGTCACTTCGGCCACAACTGAATCGTGGATGACCTCAATGTTCACTGACAGTCCCACCAGCACTGCAGAACCTGACACAGGTGGTGATTGGCTTTGTCTTGCTCATTGCCATCTGGCTAGTCAGAGAGGTTTGCCCTCTGTGTGACTACAAGTACTTCATTCACCAGACTTCCATGTTAGATAGAGTGGGTCAGAAAACTATCTCTCCAAAAATCTACAGAAAGTGATCGATTGAAGAGAATACAAAGCACCACACAATTTCTCCATCTTCTAGTTACAGATTAAAGTTCACATATCTTATTTGATCCTAAATAAATTAACTATAAAAATTCATTTTCCAACACCGTGCAACCATAATGTTGTAGGTCGGTGAAGGTTCAACTCAACTTTGTAGATTTGTAACAATTATTATTGACTTCATGTTTGTTTCTTCCAGAGAAAGTGCCTATTCCACCGGGCACTTTTGGACCAATGGACATGGCGGCACTCGGTGCGACTCTGGGCGTTCTTCTCTTCATTTGCGTGGTGGTCATCGGAGTGCTCGCTTGTCGCCTCCAGAAGGGAAAAGCAGACTGGGAAAAGATCCATGAAGCTAGCATTTTTCGAAGCTCCGTGAGTGTCTCTTAAACTATGCTTGACTTGGTTTTGTAGTAGGGAAAAATCTGACTTTGACAGGCAGTGTTATAAAAGATATTTCCATCTTGTTTGTCCAAAATTCACCTAAGTGTACCACTTGAAATGGCTTTGTCTTTACAGCTGGGCCAGGATTTAGGTGGTGAGAAGCAGGGCATCCAGTACACTAATGAAGCTTTCCAGCATGACGATGATGATGACAGCGTAGGTCCCGGAAGCCCATATGTCACCAAAGTGGAAGAGGGGCCTTCGGACAATTTGGTCTTCAAGTCCAACGTGACGGCATTGGGCTCTCTCCTGGAAGGTGATGATATTAGCCAAACCAGTTCCGACAAGGACAAGGAGGTGAAGCCCATCCTGACCAAAGAGCGGCGTTTGGAGGAAGGCTACAAGGCTGTTTGGTTCAAGAAAGACATTGACCCAAATGCCAAGGAGGAGGTGGTCATCATTCCCGACAGGAGAGAAGTCGATAGCGAGGATGAAGATGAAGACGGACCCGCTAAACCCTCAAAAGTGGCCTTTACTGAATCTGACATGGACAGTGGACTAGGAGTGAAGTTGGAGGAAGCAGCAGAGGATTCAGATGGTGATAACAACTTGAAGTTCAACCTCTGAGGAGGCATTGTTGGAAGTCATAAAACTGGGTGAGTTTGCCTTATCGCACAAACAGAACTATCAATGAGCTACGCCTAAAGTTAGGTAATTGTCATCGGATCGTCATTTTAACAGCTTCCAGGTGAAAAGATTACATGATCAAAAAACAGTGCACATGGATTTGTTATGGTTTGTTATTGTAAATTTGAGGTTGCAAAGTTCACTGTCGTAAAAACAAATTAAGGGTTGACAAGACCAATCATTTACAGTGATACAGTCGATGGCTACAATATAGTCAAAGATAAAAGTACATTTGAGGGGTTTAGCTCGTGTAATGTGCCATACGAATCAAATTGTTGAATGAATACAGAATGATTATGTCGTTAGTAATTAAATATGAACAGATGCTGGTACACTGAGTATGTTAAATCTAAGTATATAGAGTTTATCTTTACAAGTTGTTTAGTTTACAATGAAATAATATTATACAATGAGCCTTGCAAGTACAACTAATGAGTCACATGTACAGGTATAGCATTTTTGTATCTAAATGGCCAGAAATACTGCATGTAACAAATGTGTGGAGTTTTTATCATTTTTACATGACACTAATTCCATGTCAAAATATTCTATCGATTGCCAAAGTAAACAACCAGATTAAGGTTCACAGTTAAAGTATGTATGGATATAAAATTACGATGTTTGCGGATGATTTGAGAAAATTTCTGTAATATATAAATTACAACAATATGAAAAGGTGTGCTTACGCTTTAGTCTTTTGCAGAGGTTGTTACTTTACCACAATCTTAATAATAAAATATCATATCAGTAGAAAACAATCTGGCAATGTCACAGTAAATAGGAATTTAGTTTTTGATTCAATTGTTATGAATAACTTTGATTTTTTAAAATCGTAAATATTTGAAATTAAGTAAACAAATAAATTTGTATGTATCAATACAATTGTTTAATTAGTTTACATGTAAATATCTGGAGTTTCTAAGGACTACCTATAAGTGAATGTTTCTCAGTTATGTCTAAATAAAACAGACATATATGTAATATCTGAAATTACAAGAAACATTTTGTTTCCGAGCTGCCTGATGGAGTAGACTGTAAAGGTTCACTCGCCTGACTTTGGTGCGGTTAGGCGTGGATTCAATTCCCGCTGTTGGTGGTATGATTCTGAGTGTGCATAGTTGTTTGTTTCCTACAGCTGACTGGTGACCAATCTAGGGAGTAGTCTGCCTTTTGACGAAGTCAGCTGGGATAGGCTCCGGCAACCTCCGCAAACCTTACGAGGATCCGAGGTATGGAAGATGAATGAATGAGTTAATGTTATTAAAGGTTAGCTGCTGCAGTAAAACCCTATTTGTCAAAATCAAAGCAAAGGTGATTATTCTTACCATCATGACTTTATGGTGTATTCCCATTCTTATTTAAAAAAGAGAAAACATACAAAAAGTACTGCATTTTAGTTTTCTTTTACAATGGCAGAATAGACAACTTTCAGCTACCTTTACCTCTACAGACAGACTAGTGGTACTACTACAACCCCAAAAAAACTTGACAGTGCAATGTTTTAACGATTGAGTGTGCTTTATATAAGTAAAAAAAAGATCAAATAGAAATTATACATCTCATATTAGAAACGATAAAAATCAAGCCATCTGTACAAGCGCAAATTGTAAAACCATCAGAAGAATTTAAAGAGTTTGGTGATACACAAAGGCGATAATCTGCAGTACTAAAATAACAATCAAAAGTTGAGACAAAAATCCTGAAGCATTGATATGATTTTTGCACTTGGTACCTTTTGGTTCAACATTAAATGAAAGTGATAACATCCAGAGTGACGTGTGGTCATCAGGTGTTCATCTAAATGGGTGCATTTTAGGATATTTTAAAAGACTCTGTTAAACATCATGACAAAAAAAGTTGTGTACATTTTATCCGTTCATTTTGACTTTTCAGTTCGCCAATTATTACCTCGCCGTAACAGAGAGGCAGCAGCGTAGAGTGACTGACTACGTCTCCGGGGTAGAAGTTGCCTCCATGACAACTGCAAGATTGCGCTGAGCAACAATAGTGTTGTAGACTTCGTCCGTGTTGGCCATAGCTCCGAACACCATCGACTGAAGAATCAAACAAAAAGACAAGAAATATTTATTAAGAAGCAAATTTAGGCAATAAATGTGAGGTCATCAAAAATAGTCTATAATACAGTGAGAAATTTTTTTTGATCATGAATACATTTATAATATTTTAATAATTACCCTTAGTGCTTATTTAACAGAATGCATTTGAAAATTGTTTTAATGAATAGTTTGACCTATTTATATTCATACTGATGCTTTTAAATACTTCGTCATTTTACCCGCTTTACTAACAGTTTATGAATTATTATTAATTGGCTTATTAACAGAAAATAATGATATTTATCATATACAATAATCATAAATGAAAATTTAAAAAATAGACAGTGTAAGTATATTTGTTTTGCACATTTAAGAATAAAATTAAACTAAACTTTAGATAATTTATGATAATACTATTTCGAATTAATAGTAAATTTTGATTTCATCTTGAACCATTTTTCTTTAAATGCCTTTCATTATTTGGATTAATATCAATGGCACTGGATGAATGAAAGGAAAAAAGGAAGTGCGGCTTTTAGGGGAAATTGACATAATAAAGGCAGCAACTAACGTATATGCTTAATTGGCAGACCATACATTGTCCAAACATGCACGAGCACTTTTCACCTTCTGAGTAGATGGCGTCGTTATGGATATGCCCATCCCAAATCCAGGTAACTTGGACAAGGCGTTGTACTGCAAGATGATAAAGATGCATTGAAATAATATTCTTTCGTAAGAAAAAATGAGTAGAAGAAGAGCCAGCACCATCTGAATGTTTTTGATTTCCACCAGTCTGATGACTTTGTCCCTTTTGGAGGAAGATGAGCGAGAACACTCGAAGCACAAATAGCTGAGAACGAGAGGGGTAAAAAGGTCACTTTGCCGCGCCACACTGGTGTGTCATGAGCAATGGTCAAGTGTGCCGCGGGAAATTTCAAGAAGTCGTACAATGTAATATCCAATGAGAAAAATGAATATGCATATAACGAGATTAAAATTGAACTATCATTTGAAGCGGAAGTTGTTCAGGGTCTGCAGAAATCAACTTTTGGTGACATTAGGTCAATCTAAAAAAAATCAGATTTCGGAATAATTTTGGAGGTTTCTGAGATTCCTGCCGATAAAACTTCGATGAGAATGACTATTGTTAATAGAGGCGACATAGTTTTAAATAAAAAAATCTTCAGATGGTGGTGTCCGTTGAGATTTTCAATGCAAAAGGTGTGCTGCAGCTCAAAAAGGGTTGGGAAACACTGCACTAGAAATCGAGCAATATGGGATTTTCAGGACCGATACCAAATATAATAACTGATATTTAGAACCAATACTGATTTGGGGAAAAAGTGTAAAAATATGTGTGAGATGGGAGAGGCGTGGCTGCATCTGATGTTAAATAACCCCGTTTTAAATGGATTTCTTTATATTGGAATTAAGAAAATTAATATTTTTTAAAAAAGGCCAATACCAATATATGTCAAATGTCCAAATATCGGCGCCGATAACCAGTCAAACTATAATGTTCATCAAAGCATGTACGACATACTTAGTAGTGACGTAGAGAACGCCGTTCCGGATGTAGTCAGCTGGCGTCTTTTTGTCACGGTTGAGGAGGCAACAGTGCCAGCCATTCATGCACACTACACAACAAATAACATTTTATCCAGGCTGTAATACCACAAAAATGAAGGTTTCCATTCAGTTTACCTGGCAGGGGGCATTCACTCTCAGGTAGGTTGAAGACTTTGTGGAATGTGCCTCGCTTGGTGCTGTAGTTTCGAATTGTTCCACCATCCTCGACTCCATTAAGCAACTGAATTGCAAACAGATAATGTAAACAATATTGTGTGACAAAGCCAGAGGATTTATGTCAACTAACGTATTATCTGGACTATAAGTCGCACTGGTCACACTTTGGTTGGGCCTATGACTGATACTCAAGTGCGATTTAAGTACGTCTTTTTTCACCACCCAACAACTTATTTTGTCTTTAGGCTATATTTATTTAAAAAAACTGTTAATATGTTACTTGATCTGGGGATTATTTTGTTTGATTTTCTCTATTTTACCATTACCTTGACCTATAAATGTTTGAGCTGTTTCTGACAAATTAAAAAAAACTGCCCCCTTTAAAATGCAACTTGTACTCCATTGCGACTAATATTTTCTTGTCTTTCTTTAAATACTGCAATTACGATTCAAGAGATAGTAATGAGTGAGTGAGGAGGTGTCTTTTCAAAACATTCTTCAACTTTGGGATATTATGCATAGGTATGGGAGGTCTCCTTCTGCCGCTTAAACTACTGGTAACTAGCATGGATAAATGATAGACAATTCAATCATGACAGAAGAATGAAAAAAACATTTACGTGAACAACAGTTTTTCTTTCATATGCCTATAACTGTAACATTTAATAAGTACACTTCCTGATAATTGGACTTGTATTTTTGTATTGGCATGAAAACATGTAGTATGGTGGAATGAATAGTATTTCAGTTTTTCAATTATCGCGGCCATGTCTGGTCTACATTATCTGCATAATTCGAGGGATTACTGTAATCACTATATCGGCTAAAATGGGCTCCTTTTTTTGTCATAACAGAAAGCAATTAGAAGCTGGACGGTTTACAAACCCTTCTGCTAGGTGATGAGTTAACTTGCTTCGTCATCTGGATATCTGTGGGCAGACTTGTCCAGATGATGTGCACCGTGTCATAACGCTGACGCAGTTTGGGGCAACTCTTGAAGATGAAATTGATGATGAAGAACTTGACGCCCACAAACACACCTGAGAGGAACAATAACATGTAAGTGTTCCGGTTGACTGACTTGCAATCGCTTGGTAATATTGTGCCATGTTTACTATATTACGGTGAGTTATGCGACTCAGTTATCAACCCAATTTGTACCTTTAAAAAATATTGTGATGTAATTTCTAACTAGTGGTTAGTGTTCTGGTAGTTTAGTAGTTATGTTGGTGTTCCAGGAAGCAACAGAAGAGTGAAATGAATACAAAATAATATCATACCAATGATGAATCCGCATAGTTGGTAAGGAAGTAGGCAGGAAGCAATGAAGGACACCCACAGAGCCACATAGAGTTTCTTTGTCAACTGAGGCTCCACCCACATGAAGAGGCTACATGCAAAAGTCAATTGAAACATGAATTTGAAGGAAAAGAACAATCGAACAGACAATCTTACTTCTTTATCTTCTCCAGGATGTCGGCCATCTTGCCAAAGACATTCTGTCAAGGAGAAGAGCAAACACTATTAGTCCGTTTCTGTATTGAACGCTAGTTGCCAGAACACAAAGATGGTAGTGAAGCCACCTGAGCTCTCTGGGCCACGTGCACAACTAGCTGGAACTTCTTTGACATTGTCAGTTCTTCTCTGGGAGGCTCCTGTACAAGATGGAGAATGGGAACATCTGTAATTCTTCTCGTCACATTCACACACACTAACAAACACAACCTATGTACAAAATTAGACCCATATAATTGCACAAATATACAATCAAACATGCAACCAAATATACTGTATTCTACCACCTACGCTTACACTACACACATATTTTTTATTTTAAGTAAAGTAAGGCTTTTTTAAAAATATATCACCATGTATAATATGGCTTTGTTTTTAAAATGACCATTTATAATAAGGCTCTTTTTTAAGACCTTTCTATATATTTGTAGTCAAGACCTTCCAATAATGAACAAAATAAAGTGTGACTGATTTGTGATATAGAGGTTAACTCGCGTGATTCACATGTGAGAGGCTGGGGTTCGATTCCCAGATGGGAAACATTTTCCCTTAGTTGTTTCTATAAAGTTGTAGTCAAGACTTTCCATTAATGACAAAAGAAAGTGTGGCCAAATTGTGGCGTAGAGGTTAAGTCACTTGACTCCAATGTGGGAGACCTGGGTTCAAATCCCGGTTGGGACACATTTTCATTTAGTTGTTTCTGTGTTCTTGCAATCAAGACACTCAAATGATTACAAAGGAAACTGTAGCTACTTGGTGGCGTAGTGGTTAACTCACTGGAATCCTGTCTGGGAGTCTGGGAGACCTGGGTTCGATTCCCGGTTGGGACACTTTTTCACTTAATTGTTTCCATGGACTTCTTGTCAAGACACAAATGATTACTAAGAAAAGTGTAGCCACTTGGTGGCGCAGAGGTTAGTGCACTGGACTCCCACCTGGGAGACCTGGGTTCGCTTCCCGCTGTCGCCCTTTGGTTGATCACTACACCATGTAGGTCAGTAAATGGAATAAGAAGAAAAAGAAAGAAAAATCTTTTTAATTTATATTAAACACTTAGTCATACTTTTCAGCAAAAGGTTATATTCCGAACTGCCTTCGGCAGTTCGGAAGACAGTTGAAGGACCTGTATGTGCGAAAGGCGTTCTCGGGTCGGCCTTCGGCCGACCCTCGACCGCTTGCTTGGTCAGTGAACCGCCGACACCGGGAAGCGAACTCACGTTCTCTCGGTGCAAAGGCGAGTGTGCAACCCACTACACCAACTCGTGCCCCACTAATACATGGGTGTTGAAACGTTTTATCCAAGGAAATGGGGTGAAACACTTAGTCATTTTTTTCACAAAATGATTCAGCCACTACTGAAGACTTATACACTTAAACACTTAGGCATTAGAACTTATTCTTTTAACTGAATAATATTGGGAAAATCTTTGCCTGCACTGGGATTTGAACCCAGGACCACAGGGGTGGTAGACTGATGACTTATCCACTGGGCCACCACCCGGTGAGAGAAAGTGGTAGTACTTATACTTTTACCTCTTTCATTTATCTGAAACACTTAATCATTTTTTTGACTAAATGTTTCATCCACCACTGAATACTTATTCAGTTAAACACTTAGACATTAATACTTATTCTTTTAACTGAATAATATTTGGAAAATCTTTGCCTGCACTGGGATTTGAACCCAGGACCACAGGGGTGGTAGACTGATGACTTATCCACTGGGCCACCACCCGGTGAGAGAAAGTGGTAGTACTTATACTTTTACCTCTTTCATTTATCTGAAACACTTAATCATTTTTTTGACTAAATGTTTCATCCACCACTGAATACTTATTCAGTTAAACACTTAGACATTAATACTTATTCTTTTAACTGAATAATATTTGGAAAATCTTTGCCTGCACTGGGATTTGAACCCAGGACTACAGGGGTGGTAGACTGATGACTTAGCCACTGGGCCACTACCCTGTGAGAGAAAGTAGTAATACTTATGCTTTTATCTCATTCATTTACCTGAATAATATTTGGAAAATCTTTGCAGGCACTGGGATTTGAACCAAGGACCACAGAGGTGAAAGGCTGATGACTTAGCCACTGGGCCACTACCCTGTGAGAGAAGGTAGTAATACTTATACTTTTATCTTATTCCTTTACCTGAATAATATTGGGAAAATATTTGCATGTTCTAGGATTCGAACCAATGACCATAGATGTGGAGGACTGAAGACTTATCCACTGGGCCACCCCACCATGAGAGCATGGAATAGTACTTATACTTTTGTCTCTTTCATTTACTTGAATGATATTGGGAAAACTTTGCAAGCACTAGGATTTGAACCCAAGACCAGTGAAGTGGGATACTGATGACTTATCCACTGGGCCACCACTCCACAGAATGAGATAGTAGTATTTGTTGTATGTGTTGTTTGTTGTACCTGAATGATATTGGGAAAAACATAGCAAGCACTAGGATTTGAACCCAAGACCAAAGAAGTGGGATACTGATGACTTATCCACTGGGCCACCACTCCTCAGAACAAGATAGTAGTATTTGTTGTTTTGCCTCTTTTCACTCCCAGATCCCACTTATGTACTTTATGGTACCTTTCAGTGGGAAAAGTCAGGTAAGCAGAGAAAACCAGGATTTGAACCCAGGTCCACAGAGGTGGGAGGCCAATGACTTATTCACTGGACCACAGGCTCCCAAAAGCAAGCAGTGGTATTTATTGTTTTGTTTGTGTGAAGTTGCTTAAAACAGGAGTCTTAATATAATGTGCATTTCTAAAGAACATCCTGTCTATAATCTCTGTCTTAATCTCAAGCTCTTCCATGATGTCTATAATATCTTCTCAACTCGCCTCAGTGTTCAACTGTTGTATTTTTCCATGATGCCTATAATCTCAGCTTCTGTACTTTTCCATGACATCATGCTGAAATTTAATAAAGGCATCCTTCACCTTGAAAAGAGAAGGGAGTACGACCGAGGGCGAGTTACCACCTCACGCCTCGACCTCTCTTCCTTAAAATATAACAGTCTCTGCCTCGTTTTTCCTTTGTGCACGGTTGGTAATTACATTGATCTGTTACTTCAGACCCAACAGTTTGTTACAACTATTAGTATAGTAAGGCTTTTTTTTCGTAAAAAAAAATGACATAGTATAGTAAGGCTTTTTTTCGTAAAAAAAATGACATAATATAGTAAGGCTTTTTTTCGTAAAAAAAAATGACAGTATAGTAAGGCTTTTTTTTTCGTGAAAAAATGACGTAGTATAGTAAGGCTTTTTTTCGTAAAAAAATGACATAGTATAGTAAGGCTTTTTTTCGTAAAAAAAAATGACTGTATAGTAAGGCTTTTTTTTCGTGAAAAAATGACGTAGTATAGTAAGGCTTTTTTTCGTAAAAAAATTACATAGTATAGTAAGGCTTTTTATCGCAGAAAACGACATAGTATAGTAAGGCTTTTTTATGCGAAAAAACGACATAGTATAGTAAGACTTTTTTAAGCGAAAAAACAACATAGTATAGTAAGGCTTTTTATCGCAGAAAACGACAGTATAGTAAGGCTTTTTTATGCGAAAAAACGACATAGTATAGTAAGGGTTTTTATTGCAGAAAACGACATAGTATAGTAAGGCTTTTTATCGCCAAAAAACAACAATTTTAAAACGACATAGTATAGTAAGGGTTTTTATTGCAGAAAACGACATAGTATAGTAAGGCTTTTTATCGCCAAAAAACAACAATTTTAAAACGACATAGTATAGTAAGGCTTTTTTATGCGAAAAAACGACATAGAATAGTAAGGCTTTTTTATGCGAAAAAACAACATAGTATAGTAAGGCTTTTTATCGCAGAAAACGACAGTATAGTAAGGCTTTTTTTATGCGAAAAAACGACATAGTATAGTAAGGCTTTTTATCGCCAAAAACGACATAGTATAGTAAGGCTTTTTATCGCCAAAAACGACATGGTATAGTAAGGCTTTTTGTCGTCGCCATAAACGACATAGTATAGTAAGGGACCACAGAGATGGCAGACTGATTACTTAACCACTGAGCCACCACCTTCTGAGAGTATATCTGGTAGTATCTGCAGTTTTACCTCTTTCATTTCCCTGAATAAGAGTGGGAAAATCTTTGCAAACACTAGGACTTGAACCCAAGACCAAAGAGGTGGAAGACTGATGACTGATCCACTGGGCCACCACTCTACAGGATTATGCAGTAGTATTTGTTGTTTTGTCTCTTTCCACTCCCAGATCATACTTAGTACTTTATGGTACCTTCAAGTGGGAAAAGTTAGGTAACCAGAGCAAAGCAAGATTTGAACCCAGGTCCACAGAGGTGGGAGGTCAATGACTTAGTTTGATGAGTGGTATTTATTGTTTTGCCTGTTACAACTACCGTGTTCTCTCGCTTCAGCTATCGCAGACTCAGAGCTTTGCAGATTTTTGGGAAAAATAATAATAATACAATTACATTGAAACAACATATTTTACAGTTTTTTTTTGTTATAACATGAATTTCACTCTCTCGATCCGTATTCTATATGGTGTACTGTATACAGGGGGGTAAAAAATGAAATAAAATAAAAATAAATATATATTTTTTTGGGAATTAAATTAAAATTAAGCATTTTTGAAGGGGAATCCCTACTTCGCGCAAATTCACTTATCACGGGTGGTCCCAGTCCCCATTAACCGCGATAACCGAGGGAACACTGTATATATGTAAACTCTCATCCATAACATACATTAATGCAGCTGCCCACACATAAATACATGTATGGTGAAAACATAGAAACTCACAATCTTCTTACCACAGGATCAGACACTTGTGGAACAATACACCACTGGATCCTCCAGCCCCTGAGATTGAACGATTGGAACACCATTGTGACATTGTTTTTTTTTTTGTTACATTGCTTTTTTTGTGATTGGCTGAGAGGAATGGGCGTGGTCTCACCTGGCAATGAGATAGTTCAAAGAGAGGCGGAGAACAGCCAGGAACAGGAACATGGAGATAGTCCAACCGCGCCACGTAGCGTACATGTAAATCTGCCAGCGACAAAAACGCAAACAAATGGCTAAGATTTAGCATTAAGCATGGAGATAGCGTTTAAGCTTCCAAATGTTAGGCTCACTGTAAAGGCGATGGCTGTGGTGTACACGGAGTACCAGCTGGACAGGGCCGAGAGGTCTTGCAGAAAGATTGTGATGGGTCTCAGTCCCTTTTCTGCAAAACATTGTGGGCTTAACAACACTGGGTGAAAGAAGTGGGAAACTAACATCATTTCAAAGCAGATGAATGAAAAGAGTCAAACGATTGGACGTCTATCATCGTCAATAGGACTCAAGAATCAAAGTTAAATAGGTGGAGCCGGGTGAAAAAAATCATTTTCAGTATTCCTGCTTTAATTCTTTAATATTTTCTGCTGATTCCCTAAAATGGACATTGACCAGGGTCAAAGTTCACATAAAGTTCTTAACCAGTTAGTGACGGGCAATGTGTTTTTCTCAGCATTCTTGCAAAACTGAGTAGAAAATTTGCAAAGTAAAAATGACTCACTGAACCGCCTCATGTTTTCTGTCAGCCTATGAAGGAGTGAAAATGGAATGATTATGAAATATTAAGAAAATGTATACAGTATTACTTTTCAAAATCCAAATGTCACCTTCTGGCACTAAGCTGCTCATCCGGCTCAGGCGTCTCCTCCTCCCGATGCAATTGAAAGTCATTAAAGTCGACACCCAAGTAGTGGAAAAGCAACTTTTGGGCGCGATTGTATGTATCCACTTTTCCAGTAGTGACATCATTAAGGGGTGGAGCTTTTGGAGTGACAAAGGATGATGCGTCAGATCTGAAAAAATGATTGACAATTTTTTTTTAAAAAATTCAATCCCTGATATAAGATAGCCAAAGCTACATTAAATTTGGTTGGCCTACACAGACCCACAAAAATGAAACTGTGATTAAAATAAATAGGAATAATTTTGGTTTGAAGCTGATTTTTCCAAGATCCCTGGCTTAAATGTATATTTATATGAAAATGTATTCCCTGGTCACATAAAATTTGGAAAACATGTATCATGAGTTTACTCACAAAATTCTCAAGAAGCCACATCAACGATACATGAAACTTTGGAACATCTATGAAAATTAAGCCTTTAAACTTGAAGCTAAGTTAACTTAGTAAAGTGGAGTTCGACATTTGTGGATCATCAGTATGAATAGCGAATGAAAGTTTGTAGAAGCAATATCCAAAAACACACGAGTCTTGTCATTTTTTGGGGTGAAATGGATGGGGATCTCTTTAAAATCAGTCTTGATCCTGACCTGCCATTTAAGATGTCATTTAGCTTTTTCTCCAGTTCAATGTTCTTGCAGCGCTCTTGATCCAGCTCCTGTCGCAGATCGTCCATGCCAGCCTCTTTCTCGCTTGTTTTCTTTAGCTCCTCCTCTGTAAAATGTAGTAATGTACAATATACAGCAGAAAAAATATATAAAAATCAATACTCACGCAAGAAGTATTTCTCTAACAAACCGATCTGGTCTTTCATTTCATTCAAATCAGTTTTAGGTTCATCCGAAGCAGCTGTAGAAGGTATTGCTGAAAAAAACTGAATTAACAAATAACACGTCAAGTCAAATCACCATGCAACAAAATTATTTGTGCAATTAAAAAAATACATGTCTGATGTTGGATTTAAAGCATGTTGGTCAAGTTCAGTATAAAATTGTCAAAAAGTTTGTATTTTTCAGTGGGATTGTGGGGAAAAAAATTCTATTTTTTCTTTGTTAATTAATTCCATATCAATTTTCTAAACTGATTACATTCATTTAAAAAAGGACATTCATTTTCTGAACCGCTTATCCTCACATGGGTTGCAAGTGGTGCTGGAAGCTATCCCAGCTAATTCCAGGCACCGGGCTGAGACACCCAGAATTGGTGTGCAGCCAATTGCAACCATTTAGGCTCAAACTCATACATAGCAGCAGTTTGTGTTCAACTAGCTTATGACCCTGCATGTTTTGGTGGAGGGATGGTGGAGGAACCCAGTAATATTTGTAGCCATGTGCAACAGGGATTATTAATCTTATGCCGCATTTTTGAAACATCACTAACATTAGCATAGTGAGTTGTGTGTTCCATTTGGCACCTCTTCGCTGCATTCTGTATCTGACGTGTCGGGCGACTCCCACTCTTCCACTATTCCATCCCGCTTGTGGCCCCAATGTCGAATTCGGCTGAGACGCTTCCGCATGGTGCAGCCGTGTGGAACAACTCTGCCAAGACCTCTCTGCTCACTGTCTGCTTGGATTTGAGCAACAGGGGGTCCTGAAAAAAAAAGTTTAACATTAGGACGGAACTAGACGGAAGAGACTCTTTATTAGGTGATCCAAAGAGTTATTTCCTGAGTCCACATTAATTGTGTGAATGTTGGCAGCATAAACTCTCCTATCAACTTGTGTTGCCTTCATTGAAAATACACTATATTAGTTTATTGGTCATTTTGGAATTAGGTAGGGTAGGTGTCCCCAACTCTGGTTCTCGAGGGACCCTATCAACCTACCCAGTCTTTTTGCCATATGTCCTAAGTTTGATAACGATTCTGATTTGATTAAGGTGTATGATGGAGGGAGACATCGAAAACAGACTGGATAGGGACTCGAGAGTTCGGCACCCCTGGCATGGTGGTTTCACAAGTGATAGTGATCTGCAACTAAGTGAACTTTTCACAGCATTTACAGATGAACAAAATTAGATGCCGTCAGCATCTGCTGTGGTGTATTTAATACACAAAAAAACTAAAGAACATGAGTTTTCACAACTATGTGGAAGAAATCACTGTTGGCTGTTTATTCCACAGACTAATATTTACACATTTCCGGAAACGGCAGTTCCAGAAACTTGTCTCTAATATGGCTCCAATACCCTCTTTAACATCTCTTTACACACAGAATAATTAATCAAAGATGAAGAAGCTACAATATCAGCTACATATGAATTGCCATGTATGAATATTGCTCCTCATATTTTGACCCTCAGTTAGAAAATAACAACTTTACACGCCATTCCACCCCTTAAAACAGTGTCAATAAAAAAACGGTACAAGTAAGTGTACCTAAAACTGTGCCCGCTGATGGTGGCTGATAGCCAATCACGTTGCTGCTCGCTCATAATGGACACACCTGGAGTGAAGAATGTTGGACAAAGCCAAACAAGTCGTTTCTTCGAAGCACACTTGTCTGCTTTAAATCTCAGGATCGGGCCTCCAAGTAGTCTCCCTGTCAACTAGGAGGTTTTCGATTCGGCTTTTCTTTGGGCGAAAGCTCGGTTGTGGCAAAAGTTTGGCGACGTGGAGACAAGAAAAAGACCAGTCTAACTAGTTTAGCTGTCAACCATCACGCCCGTTCGGAGGCGCGGCTATGGTCTTATAGGGCGAGTGACGTCATTGCCAAACTTCTTAAACTGTTGATTTATTTTTCTTTCTGTTACTGAAATTACATATCATCATCATTCCATATTAAAATATTATACGTTGCTAATGTTTTTTAAATAGTAACACGTTTTTATTCTTTGCCAATAGGTGGTGGTATTGAATAGCAAATGTGATTGGTCAACGCCCATCACGAAGAGAAAGAAAACAAGGTGGAAAATATAAAGCCGGAAGAGAACTTTTGTGATCATAGAGCAACTTTTCTTATTAACTTTCCAAAATCTAAATGTGTTGTATTTGTCAACATTGAGTGGGTGCATTTTTTAAATAATTGCATTATTTTTTGCCCTACTTTTGCTGAAAACAAGCGGAGATGGTCTCCACCATTGCGAACGTTGACGTGAAGCAGGTGAGAAATCCTAAAAAGAAAACAACAACAACAAACATGTGACCAAACTTCATTTGAAAAATAAGTATTTCCTTTCTCGTGATGTATTGGATAAAGCAGAATTCTATTATCATGCATGCAATTACAAGAAATCTTTCTGGATTTTATTTCCCCTTTCAGATGGTATATTGTTGATAAATTGTGCAAATCCACTTCAGACCTGCTATTTTTTAACATTGCATATTAATTCTAAAAACCTGATATTCTAAATGTTGTATTTTGTAGAAAATTTTGCTCTCGAATTGTCCTATAAAGCTGCTATATCCGATATCTTCTCATGAGGGTTGCAGGGGTGCTGGAGCCTATCCCAGATAACTGTGGGCAGGAGGCGGGGTATAACCTGCACGGTTCGCCAGCCAATCACAGTGCACATATAGACAACCTTTCACACAATCGTTCTGTAAAAAAATAGTCCTTCAAAATGTTGACACATTTTTTGAGAGGAAAACCAAAAATTCCAAACTGTACATTTCTTAAATTTTTGCTTTAAAATAAAACTAAGGTGAATTAAATATCAAATAATTGTGTTGTTGGTGTTTTTAGAAAGATTCTAGCCAAGCGCTGGTCATCGCCATCTCATGCTCGGCGGTATTGGAGGACACTGACGAAGATGATGGCAAAGACCAAAGTTTGGGTGCGGCCCTTCCATTGTTGGAGGTAGGTGCAACCAAAAGAAATGTTTTAAATAAAGATTTGCAAAATTTACATCTCTGCTCTTTTAAAATGATTATTTAGGCCCTGCAGACTGTGAACCAACATCTCGTGGCGGCAAATTCTGCCGAGTCGCTGCTTTTTGATGTGCTTCTGGTAACCACAGACGAGCGTCAGCAGCAGAGTGCTCGCATCGTGAGCAGCACTAAACATCACGGTACGCCCTGAGCATTCACTTGATCCAAATGAATCCACTCTTTTCAAGTGCCAAAGTATTATGCTATTAAAAAGTTCCATTCATTCAAGTTCAATTACTGTTTTGGTCAGTAAAATGTCAGAAAATTGTCTGATCATTGTTTTCCGATGTAAAACTCCAAGACATATTTTAAGTGATTGTTTTCATGTTTCTGGAGGATCAGCAGAATCTGAAAATGTTTACTGTTGAAGGACTGAAATTCCAAGGTTTAAACAATGATGTTAACTGCGTCTCTAAACGATTGATCATCTATCAAAGTACAGTTGTTGGATAAACTAGTTCTTCTCTGTTGTTAGTGTAAGTATAGTGCAATTGAGCAAGTATAACAAGTAACAATTTATTCAAATTATTTTTGCCCCTTCTTGGTAGTTGTCACCTTTTGTGTTTTGTATTTGATGTTGCAGGCCTAGAGGTGAGCCGCTTCTGTTTTTCGGGAAGGGAGGATTTTGTGGAGAGTTTACTCGAAAATCAAGTTCAGCTCTTCTTGACCGCGGAACCAAAGGAAGCGGCGCAGGCTTTGCAAAAAGGTGCGTAAAGCTGCCAGTGGTGCAAGCAAATCACATTGTTATTACCTTATTAATTAAGAAATTGGACTTCAGAAATACGGGAAAGAAATGTTTAGAACTTTTAGAAGCTTGCAAAACTACAAGATCCCTATTGTTTTTGCAGGTATTCTCTCAGCACTGTTGGGCCATCAAAGTTGGTCGAGCCCATCCGAGCAGCTTCGTGTATTGTTTTGCGACAAGGACGTCATCACAACAACACCAGCCAATCTCGCGCCAGCCACTCAGGTAACAATAACTAGAGCAAGGTCACCAACTCCAGTCCTGGAGGGCCCCTATCCACTCTGTTTTCCAAAGGTTTCTGCCCACACAATCCTGATACATGTGCAAACTCTTCCCAGAAAAATTGAAGTTACGGATAAGGAATGAGCTATCATAGGCTGTACATTGTACAATACAGTGTACATAAATGATTAAATACATACATTTTATAAGTGTACATATTTGTAAAAGTGGGCAATCTGGCAGATGGGTGGTTAGCGCGTCCGCCTCACAGTTCTGGGGTCCTGGGTTCAAATCTAGGTTGGTCCACATGTGTTGAGTTTGCATGTTCTCCCTGGGCTTGCGTGGGTTTTCTCTGGGTACACCGGTTTCCTCCCACATTCCAAAAACATGCATGGTAGGCTGGTTGGACACTCTAAACTGCCCATAGGTATGAGTGAGAGTGTACGATTGGATGGCCGACTATTTAGCATGTCCCCAGCCTCGTGCCTGAAGACAGCTAGGATAGGCTCCAGCACCCCCCCTAGGGAGGATAAAGGGGTTAAGAAAATGAATATGTTCAAAAGTACATAAAAAGTTGCTTGTAAGAGGCTAACCTGCTAACATTGCTCCATGTTTGAACAAATCCTAACAGCGTTTCTGGTCCCAGTTGGGCGCAATGCGGGAACGTTTCGGTGTCTTGGACAGTCCCGTGAGTATTTTGGTGATGACAGCACACGGCGGACGCCAAAGGTTAGGCGACACATTGGTGACGCTTCGCTCCCATGGCGTGAATGCCGACGAAGCCCACTGCCTGGCCGGGGCCCCTCAGGGGCCGGTCTTGGACTTGCTGCGGCCTCATTTTCTGCTTGGTGACGGCGACCTGAAGTGATAATGTCAATGTTGCTCAGTATCTTTACTGCATTTTCACCATTTTTATAAATGGGCTCATGGCTGCTTGGGTTTGATTTTCTTCAATGAACTGTACCTGTTTTGAGGCCAATATTTTAGTCTTAATTTAAGAGAGTTTTGCCCTTGTTATTGTTGCTGCGATGTAATAAAATCCCAAAGAGTTGTATTACTTTATCATTTCTTTTGTGAGTGTTTGTGTATATACACACCATTGGTTTTGTTACTCTTATTCAACTGAATGAATAATATATAAAGCAAAATAACATTTTAACAGGAATACATTTAATACCATTAAAATTCCTATAAGTGAGGCCATTGTATATTATACTCAGGGAATTTCATCTTTATATTCTGACCTTGATGCTCCCATTTTTTTGTGAGTGTTTGTATATAAACACACCCTTGGTCAAAAGTTATGTTACTCTTATTCATCTGAATGAATAACATAAAGCAAAATAACATTTGATAAGAATAAGAATACATTTAAAAACCATTAAAATTCCAATGAGTGCGGCCATTGTACATTTTACTCAGGGAATTTCATCTTTATTTTCTGGCCTTTCCTCCGCTTCTAGTTGAACTGAAAGGGGGGTGGGCAAACTATTCCACTAAAGGGCCGCAGTTGGTGGAGGTTTTTAATTCCAACCCATAAAGAGGACACCTTGTCACCAATCTGGTGTCCTACAATTGCAATCATTGGATTGCAGTAAGGTGCTTCTTGTTTTCTGCAGAAATCTTATTGGTTACAGTGTCTTTCCTGGATCGGTTGCAACTAAAAACTAAACTGCCCCTAGGTTTGAGGGTGAGCGTGAATGGTTGTCCGTCTCCTTGTGCCCTGAGATTGTCTGTCCACCGATTCAGGGTGTCCCCCAGCTGGTGCCCGAAGTCAGCTGGGATTGGCTACAGCACCACCCGCGACCCCTGTGAGCCTAAGCGGCGCAGAAATTGAATGAATACGAAAAAATAGGATCAAATTGATGCACGACTAGACTGTAAGGAGACTTAAGTGAAAATATGTATGATAACCTTTGTTACAGTACTTTAAACATCAAAAAAGACTCAGAACTACAGTATAAATAAGACTTCTTTGGTAGTATCACTTTAAAACTAGATACAATCTCAGAGTAGTACTCAAACAAATGGCCTGTGTGTTTTCCATTGCATTATGAAGTCAATAAAATAAATAAGATTAAAAGAGTAAAGTATAAAGCACGTGTTATTCCCTGGTTGTTGTGGGTTTGTACTGAAACGGGCGCATGCGCACTGCGAGTGTCTGTATGTGCGTGCATGAGCGCGGGTTTGCAAGTGGGTGGAAGGGCTGAAGGACAGCCGCAAATCACTGCTCTTAAGAGGCTTTAATCGGCTAATTTGGCCTCCCAGCCATCGGTGACCGGCGGCTGACTCAACAGATAACACCCGAGTTGAGTGCACTTTCCATCGGGCACTTTCAGCCCATGAAGCGTAAGTCTTCTGGAGCTTTTTTTTCCACTCCCCGCAACTTCTCTCGGTCAAAATGTTCTTTATGAACTACACCAGTGATCCCACAAGGATATTTGGGGTGAGTTTTTTCATCTAATAATAATCGGAGTACTTTCTCAACGGCATGGAGCTCAAGCACCACCCGCGACGTCCTTCATGAGAGCCCCCGGGGACGCAGTAGAGGGGCCTCCGCCGCCGCGGTGGTGGAGGCAGCGAGGATGGAGATGATGGACAACGCCACTGCCGTGGGCTCTCCTCCCCTTGCGGGTGGGCACAACGTGGCGGCGCTGCTTCTGGGCGTGCTGCTCATCGTGGTGATCATCGCTGGGAACGCGCTTGTATGCATCAGCGTGCTGACCGAGAAAGCCCTCAAGACCACCACTAACTACTTCATCGTGAGCCTGGCGGTGGCCGACTTACTGCTTGCAGTGCTCGTGCTGCCGCTTTTTGTCTATTCCGAGGTGATGACTTCTATCAATTGTAACTTTTACCAATTCCCTCCACTACTATTTAACCAAACAACAGAACTATTATTACTCTAACACAACCCATTTATATCTGAACCACTGTATCTTCCCGGGTTCGAACCCAAAACCCTAGAACTGCGAGCCCGACACGTTAACAACCTACCCCTAGGCCGCCCCAACCCATAACTTTCTCCTTCATTTTTTTTCTAGACCATGTAAACATTTATTCTCTGAACCACTTATCTTCACAAGGGTCACGGGGTGCTGGAGCCTCTCCCAGCTGACTTTGGGCACCAGGCAGGGGACAACCTTAATTGGTGGCCAGCCAATCACAGGGCACGAGGAGGCAAACAAGCATGCACGCTCACACTCATACCCATTGGCAATTTGGAGTGTTCGTCCTGCCTATCCTGCATGTTTTTGGGGATGTGGGAAGAAACCGGAGTACCCGGAGAAAAGCCACACAGGCCCATGGCACTAATACACTTCTCTAATGTTGGAATATTTAAAGTAGAGCTGACCTTTACTAAAAAGACTCAAACTAAATGCGGCACAGATTGTTGATTGTTGTACAATTCCTGTAAAAGCTAGTTTTTTTAATGTTATCTTTCTAATCTTGCATGCTCCCTACTGACTGCGTGTATATGTGTGTCCCAGTTCCAGGGAGGCATGTGGACACTGAGCACCGGTGTGTGTGATGCCCTGATGAGCATGGACGTCATGCTGTGCACAGCCTCAATCTTCAACCTGTGTGCCATCAGCGTCGACAGGTATGTGGAAGTGACCTGAATTCAAACTTTCCAATGACTTTAGGGCACAAACTTGAGTTATGAGCACTAGATGTTACGAGTGTGTGGCAGGTCAATTTGTCTCTCCTTAGTTTAAAGTTTAAAGTTGAAAGCTGTTAGTCAAGTATACACTAAAAACTTCAAGTGGCTTACCAAAAAACACAGAATGAAAGCCATAAAAAGAGCAAAACAGAGAAAATTCCTATTCAGTCTAAGCATGAAAACTATTGAGGATAAACCCTAGTTAAACACAACACCCGGTTAAACTCCAATCCTGGATTAATAAACACCACACTTGAATAAAACAAGGAATTCATTTTTTCTATTCTGCGTATTGATGGAGTCAGATATATCCAGGGATTCAATAAGAATTGGAATTCAAATGACATCACAAGAGTTACAGGGGTGCCGGAGCGTATCACAGCCAACTATGACTGCACAATAGCTAATATGTACACCCTGAATTGGATGTCAGCCTGGACTAGTTGCTAGTCAGTTATAGTGCACAATAAATGAACGTAAACAACTTTAAAAACATAAATGTGTACATAATGTACAACAAACATGTCCATTGTCACTTGCTTCTTCCTTTAGGGCACTACTATATATAAGTGCATTATAACATTGTCAATAAAAATCCTTGAAGCAGTTTTTTTTTACTTTTGTTGTACCAGGAGAGAGGCAAGGTGTTGTAACCAACACTAGAAAGCATTTATTTTTTGAGCGAATACAGGACTGAGATTCTGTATTATTATTTATCCAATTCCATCAGGAGTCTTACAAAGCAAACCAGCAGCACTTAAATGAATTTGCAAAGCAGACCGTTTGCTGGTAGTGGTGGGGTGGGGCGGCAAATATGCCCCCAAACGCCCGCCCGCCTCCTAAACATTTGGATGTTTTTCCTGTAAAAAACATAGCCAGCGCGAAATGAGATTATGGCCATGTTGAGGGATATCGCTTGGGGCCTGGGGACCTCAAAAAAGCGCCTCCAATCTTAACCACTTATGCTAGAAAATATGATTATGGCGCAGACGGACGGTGGCCAAGCTGATGATAAATACCAGTAGGACAGAGGGGCATTATTGGGGGAGTTTGAAGGACTAAGGGAAAGAAAACAGAATGCGGGAAGTATAGTGAACGAGTGGTTAGTACGTCCGCCTCACAACTGCGATGTCTTATGTCGTTCCTGTTTAATTTTTACTGTGATTTATCCCACATTTTGAAAATATGTTAGCGAAACACTTATTAGTCAATATTTATTTGTCTATATGTGCCCTATGATTGGGTGGAAACCAGTTTTGTCTAAATGTAGTTTAAAAAAACAAAACAAAACACAGACGTCGTGATCTAATGACTTCACCTGTAATTCGGATTAATTAACCCAAACCTAAACAGAGTAGCAGCTGAATGGTTAATGCGTCGGACTCACAGTTTTGGGGTCGACGGTTCGATCCCAGGTTGGTCTTTACTGTGTAGTGTTTGCATGTTCTCCCTGGTCTTGCGTGGGTTTTCTCTGGGTACTCCGGTTTCCTCCTCACCTACGCCCAGAGCACCCTATGCAGCAATATGGCAAATTAAAAAAGTAAATGGAACTGAACAGGGAACATTTCCATTTTACCTCTGGCCAAAACATTTATAAAATGATTGATTTCAAGATAGAGTAAAGTATCTGATCCATTATTGGATAAACATGGAGGTGGGGGGAAGGGGTTCTTTCACTACCATGGACAGCGATAAAAGTTCAATACACATCACCTGGGAAACTTGATAGTAAATTATCACTCATTTCAACCTCATTGTCGAGGATAGACATCTCTGAATTGCAGCCAAATAGTTCATTGCTTGTCAAAATCAATTCTAACTCCAAAACACAATGTCATTTATTGTAGTCCACCACCACTGAGTACTTTTTGGGGAAAAAAGGGGAGGTTGTGAAAAGTGTATTAAACATTTTAAAATAATTGCGGGAAAAAAATGTTGTCTGGGTTAGTATGTTCTCTGATAATAAGTTTGTTTTCACAAACATTGACCAAAAAAAAGAAGAGAGAACATAACATCAAGTATCTTTGAATGTATCTGCATTTTTTCACCCAAAAACGGATGATCACGAAACCTAAGAGCATTGATTCCAATGGTGTGCTGGTCTGCAGGTTCATCGCGGTCCTCATCCCGCTCAACTACAACCGCAAGCACGTTGACTTGCGGCAGACTGTCTTGTTGTCGGCCACGTGGGTGCTGGCCCTGGCCGTGGCCTCTCCTGTCATGCTAGGCATCAACAACGTGGAGGGCCGCCATCCTGGCGAGTGCAAGCTGGAGAACGCAGACTACGTCCTCTACTCCTCCGTGTGCTCTTTTTTCATCCCGTGTCCCATCATGCTGCTGCTCTATTGCGGAATGTTCCGCGGACTGCGGCGCTGGGAGGAGGCGCGCAAGGCCAAGCTTCGCCGGAGCATCCAGGCTTGCCGCAAGCTCCGCGAGGCCAATGCCGCCTCCCTGCCTGCCGGCTTGCCGCCACTTTTGCCGCCCGTTATAGAGAGGGAGCCGGCGGAAGAACCGGACCCGACCGAGACCACCGCCTTCCCGCCCCCGAGCCGGGTGCCGGCAGTGAGCTTCGCCGAGATGAAGTTCAAACCGGAGCCAAGGCGGAGAAGTCGAGCTAAGATCAACACCCGAGAGAGGAAGGCCATGAAAGTGCTACCTGTGGTTGTAGGTGAGGACCAATAATATACTACTCTGACAATTTCCTACAGTTGTGCGATATAGTGTACATATATGATTAAATACATACTTTTTTCTAAGTATACATATGTGTAAAAGTGGGCGATTCGACCGATGAGTGGTTTAGTGTTCTGGGGTCCTGGGATCAAATCCAGGTCGGTTCATCCATGTGGAGTTTGCATGTTTTCCCCAGGCCTGCATGGGTTTTCTCTGGGTACTCCAGTTCCCTCTCACATTCCAAAAACATACATGGTTGGCTAATTGGACTCTCTAAATTGCCCCTAAGTATGAGTGTGAGCGTGAATGGTTGTTTGTCTACTTGCGCCCTGCGATTGGCTGACCACCAATTTAGGGTGTCCCCCGACGCTGACCGAAAGTCAGCTGGGATAGGCTCCAGCACCCCCGTGAACCTAGTGAGAATAAAGCGGTTCAGAACATGAGAGATGAGATAAACTATAAATAAGTAACTACAAATCTCGTTGATATTACCTTAATACTACTCAACACTGTAGTAGTTTAGAAAAGTATCACTTTTACTGGCATAGGCTCCAGCACCCCCCTGATCCGTGTGAGGGTTAGCCATATAGAAAACGTATGAATATTCTCTCTCACTGTTCTGTGTAAAATGTCATGGAGATAAAATACAAGGCAGAACCTAAACAGTCAGTTTTCCACACTGAATGACAGAAAATGTATAGTGCCTGCGTATAGAAGCTACTGAACGTCATCCCTCCATCTTTGTGGCACAGACACCTCACCTCCACCTGCGATGAGTTTTCAAGTAATCAATGTACGCCCGTGAAGTGGTCATCGCCGGCGTTAATGCATAGAAGTGCTGTAGCACGAAAAGGCTAATCCTACAGGCCTTTAATCTCCAAAGCCAATTATCAAGTAAATGCTGCTCAAATGCCAGGCCCTATGGAAAATATGTAATAGAAATTTCAAGAACATCACTTGCCACAGAAGAAATGTTGGTAATGAAGGTTTCCCCCAAGACATCATACGGACCCTTGAAGTGGTCCTTGAAGTGGAGAGCTTTTATTCTAGGAATGAACAGCTCCTCAATGACATTGATGTTCACTTCAATGTCAAGTGCCATTTTTTTTTTACTTTTACTCACCTGTTTTCATTTTTGTCCCTCAGGTGTGTTCTTATTGTGTTGGACGCCGTTCTTTGTGCTGCATACTGTGCGCGCTCGCTGCCAGGCGTGCGAGATACCGCCCGCTGTCATGAGTGTGGCGACCTGGCTCGGTTACGTCAACAGCGCACTCAATCCCATCATTTACACCGTCTTTAACACGGAGTTTCGACGCTTTTTCAAAAACTTTCTACGACGGTGCTGCACCTTCCGTTGCCACGCCGCATCAGCGGGTTAGGATTTTTTTTTTTTAGATAAAATGGAATATTCTTCCACTTTCTAGCTTCTAGCGCTTCCTGAATTCCTACTTTGCAAGTTTTAATGCAAACAAGCTGGAGTTGAAGGAAAAAAAGTGAAAGAATGGAGATTTGCGCCTCTTCATTTTGTAATTCTAATTCTGTTCACAATAAAAGCAATCATCGCAAATCTGTATTTGTTTTTCTTCCTGTTCATCTAAAAAACAATGTAGAATGTTTGTGATGATGAAAAAATGGAACAGTCAGTAAGAAAATGGCAGAAATGAAATTAATCTGTAGAGGACTAATATTTAAGATCTAATATCGCAATAGACATTTAGAAAATACATTTTTTGGGGCGAAATGTGTCTAACGCACCTCAATTGTCAAGTTCAGAAACAAAAGAATATGTCCTAAAGAAGCCTTTGAAAAATGGAAAGAACTGATAGATGAAAATATGGATGTGTAGTATGTATATAAAATATGTGTTTTAAATTATTGTCCTCAATACATCAAGATTTTTTCAAAACAACTGGGTTTTAACAGACCTTTTCCACTAATTTTTAACATCATAAACACTGAAAGTCAATCAACTGATGTAAGGGAGAAAAAGTCACTCTGGTATTTAACAAAATACAAAATGAATTTAATACGATAATCATATTATTATAGTGAAAATTCCTTCTGTGAAGAATTACATAAAAATAAATATTCTTTGGTTTAAATCAGTAGACATCTTGCCATCAATGGAGAATTCAAGTCGAAAGGGGGGTCCTTTTTATTTCATTTTGTCCATGCCAACAGATGCCATTGGCTCATCCTCTGGGATAACCCCGCCTCCTCCTGATTGAAAGCAGGCATTTTGATGCTCCCTCCAGTCCTGCTCAGCAACACAATTTATGATTTTATCAACAGAATATATGGGCAACTATTAACCTAACAGTTTTTCAAATAGGTATAGTCAACAACAACAAAAACAACATAGTGGTCAAAGAAAAACAAAAGAGGTACAAGTCACACTTGAGTATTTGTTGCATTCTCCTGCCAAACTATGAATAAAAAAAATGTGACTTATAGTCCAGATAATACAGTAGTCCATATAGAACCTCACTCACCTTCCTCTGACAGAAAGTTGAGCAGTAGTTGACTTTACGACAACCCGTACACTCGCTCTGGGCTAAACGGCCACAATTCTCGCACATCTGCAAAACAACACATTTTGACACATTTCAACCAATGTGTAATGTTGCAAAATGTCTGATTAGATCTAAACTAATTACAAAAACATGCATTGATAATGGAATGCATGTTGCTTTAGTATAAAGATAGGAAACACAGAAATACAAGATCACTCTGGATAATTCTGGATGAGTTGCTGAGCAATGCAGACATTTAAAAAATAAAAAAACCTACATTAAGGATAACCTCTGTTATGTCCGTGCTCCGTTTGGCTTGAGAATCATCTGACGTCTGGAATGTAATCTGGTTCTGGAAGGACTGACTGACAGCACACTGAACAAAAAAAAGAACAGCCAATGAGGTATTTGTACTCAAGGGAGAAGGTTCTGTAATCCCTTAAAAATCACAGAATATTTGGTGACCCTAATTTACCGTTTTCAGATTATCTGGCCCATATTAACCGCGATATTCGAGGGATTACAGTATACTCATTATACTTGTATAATGACAATAAAAGTATTCAGAAATTCAGTTGATTTCACACTATGATAATCATGTCAAATTTGAGCATTTATTCTCCTTTGCGGGTGTGTTGAGAGTGATTCTCTTCACATTGTGACTGGTTATCTTTAGTATGTGTGCTGTAATGCATGTGATTACCCTGTGGGTGGTTATTATCCTGTTTGAGGGTGTGTTGATGCTACATGCTTACTTCCTTGTGTACTTTATTCTCCCTCTTGGCCTGTTCGATCAGGACTTTGAGATTTTGCACATTACTCATGAGGGTATTAGCCATCTCCTCCAGGTACAGCCAGGTGTTCTTTGGGCTCTCACTCAAGAGCGGAGGCCCCATTGCCACGGTTGCCCCGGCCACTGGCCCCACTATTGGCCTCACCTCCAGCGTACCCATCAGTGAGGCTGAGTGTTGGGTTTATTCTGTTTTATTATTATAATAGTTATATTAATTCATTTCTTTATTAAATCAATCTCTTTCTTTTCTTTGTATTAATTCATTACTTTGTTAAATCATTCTCTTTCTGTTTTTCAAAAGTCTTAAGGTCACGCCAAGTCATCTTTAACCTAGACAGCCTGTTCCAGGATGGTTATACAAACAATCCACCCAATCTGGGTCCTTGAGATTTGGTGGGCCCTTGGTGACGAGGACAGGGCTAGTCGGACAATAACAAGAATATTGTTATCGTTATGTAACCGTACACTTCGGGTTTTTCTGTATGTAACGATTATATGATTATGATTATATTATATGATTCTTAGGTCAAGGAGGTTGTATAATTACTCTAATCTAAATGTTGTTAGGTCTAGTCCCTGTCCTTGTTATTAGTAAAATACCTTGATTGTTATTGTAGTCCCAGATGTTGTTTTTACTCATACGTGATGGAATGATCAACAACTCTGTAACTTGTGACCATAAGAATAGGACGAAAATGTCTATTCGAGGAGACGTTCGGAAGTTGTAAGGGACACTTGCTGTAACTCTCCCTTCCGGAGGCTTTTACCTGTTGAATCCATTTCTATTTAATTAAATGTCAATAATTGAATAAGATGTCTTCCTGCAGTTATTGATAATTACGGACGAAGGTAATTATTAATGAACCTGACATTTTGGTCCTTCGAGCCATGGAGGTCAATATACCGGAGCGAGAACCCAGGCGCTGCTGTTCGACATCTGGTAAGTGACCGTGCGCACGGCGTCTTCAAAACCCTTGGTGGGCCGGAGTTTTTCGACGGGGGCGCCTGGATTCTCGGCGGTTGAAGACTTTTCCTGCTGGAGGGAGACATCTGATGGATCTCGGGTAAGTCCACATTAATGTCTGCATGTTGTGAAGGTGTTTACAAATGCGTTAAAGGGACATTGTATGTGAGGCCCATTGTTGGGCTGGTTTCGCGTCCTGGGTGACGGCGATAAAACCCTGTGTTTATACTAGTCAATGGCAGGTACGGTGGGGCACTTTGCTGGAAAGTGTCCTGTGTCTCAGGGGTAGGCACGAATGTATTGTACTAGAGGTACAATATTGGGGCCGGGGAGTGTCCTGTGTCTAAAGGGTAGGCACGAATATACGTTGTATGTTGTTTGTGTGGTTTCTGCAGTAAAATTAAGATAAGCCTAGGAAATACAGTCGAAGGAGTGATAATAATAAAAATAGATATAATAAAGTTAACTCTGTGAGGCACACGAACTCACTACAAAAAAGTAAAATATGGGAAACACGTGTTGTAAGGCGGGTTTGGATGACGATCCAAAAAAAAAAAATACGTCTAACTTGTAAGGATTGGAAAAAATTGGAAAGACAAAGCGCTTTAAAAATATTACACAGCTATATTTATGGATAAATAAATATGGGTTTGCTGGCCAGCTTAAAATGCATAAAATGCAGGATAATATATGCACTAATGCATAGAGGTAATATACATATATAAATAATATGTGAGTGGATAAAAGTGTAACAGCTTGTTCCACAGACACTAATGGAGGTAATATACATATATAAATAATATGTGAATGGATAAAAGTGTAACAGCTTGTTCCACAGACACTAATGGCGAAATAAGGCCGGGGAGAAGTTAAAAATACTACTTTGGGAAAATAGTGGGGGCTCCCTCGGATAACGGGGATATATATTTAAGACCGTGGCGGCGGGAAAGTACTGTTTGGTAAGGAAAAAATAGCGGGGCCTCCTCGGCTGACGGGGAAAATATTTACCGAGATAGGTGACGGGCGCGGAGGAAGTTTAACAAAAATAAAGGGAGCTAGAAAATTAATGGGGACACTGGTATTTGATTTGGTTAATCCAGGTATGACGTTTTGTGATTACAATTAAATTGGTTTTTTTGTGATGCTTGGGCTTGTATAACAACAATTAGAATGGTTATTTCCAAGTGCTGGTGGTGCTTTGTTAATATAACCTATATGTACTGTCAATTTACAGCAATGTGATGGCTTATTGCAGCTTGGTTTTTGATCCCGTCCGCTAACGGGAAGATGGTGTTTAAAAAGACAAAAGAATATATACAAAATGATCATTTAAATTTTAGCAGGGAATGTCACCTGTGTTTTTATTATGCTCTAGACTTGCAAAAAAATGTGTCAACTGCGGGGGAAGCGTTTCTGGTGCAGCGGCTGCTGATTAGATGGGAGTGAAACATGTGGGCCGCGGGGCAGACGATTTAACTGTGTTGGGCTTTCGGGAGCGTTCGGACCGTGTAAACGACTAAAATTTTGTGATCCCTTCCGTGAAGACATTATAATAATAATAATTGGCCTTGGGGGTGCTGAAGCAAACTTGAGGGCAGAAAATGGGTTTTTGCCATATTGTTGTGCTTGCAGCATACATATTCTGGATATATGGGGTCTTGGAAAAATATTGTTATATAGTTGAATATCGGAAGAGGGGTTAATTTGACGTTTTAATGGTTGTCTTCTCTAAAAAGCGTTGTATTTGGGCACAGGGAAAAAGCTGGTTTGTAAACATAAGATAACAATGCTGTTTTCGCAGCAAGAGTGGAGGTCATAGTTAACGGCTAATTGCGTTTTCTGTTTGGACTTTTCAGAATAAGAACAATACATGGGCTGCAAGAAATGCAAGGTTATGCGAATGCTTTCGCATTGATATTTTGGGTTTTAAAATGAAATGTATTAAGAGGATAGAAAAAATCTGTTCAGTAAAAGGTTGATTTGGTAAAAAGCTTTGGATTTGGGAAATAGATCAAAATAGTCATTTTTGAGCAATTGTGGATTTCAAAGGGCTCTTAGTTAAAGGAAACTAGCTTTTGGAGGATAAAATAATATTAATACTATTTCAGAATTTTTTGATTATTCAAAATACTTTAATCCAGGAGGTTGGCTGTTTAAAAAAAAAAAAAGGCCAGGATGACAAAATTTACAATATTATGGTATATTGGTGACGATAAGGTTTTTAAAACATTAAAGTTTGTAATTAGGAATTGTCTAACAAAAGGTTGATTTCTCTCATTTAATTGTTGTAGATTTTTGTTTTGGTAACAGGCTATGGGAAATGACTCGTGTCTTAAGTAAACAACATATGAGGTGATTTACAAAGTATAGTAGGTATTGAATTATTTGGCTGTTAACGACATCAGATGGGAAATTTACAATGCAATAGTGGCATGATAAAATTCATGGCATTCATCCAAATAATTAGGTGAATTGTAAATAAAATAATTGGTTTAGGATGAGCATATTTTCCCTAAGAATGGAGTAACATGGAATGTTTTTCAAAGTGCACTTGAAAGAACATTGTCTGTTGTCCTGGCAGGAGGAAATATGCTTTGTCACAGGTCATATTGATGACTTTAAGGATATTACGGATTGGATAGGCATTGGTCAATTGATACAACCAAATAACGTTGCTTTTACGGCATTAAGGGCATGCAAATTGGTGAGAACTTTAGCAACGATGGGGTTAATACGCCTGAATGTTACAGTGATAACGAGTGACAATAACAAGCTTAGATAAGGGAGGGAAAGGAGAAATTCTCCAAATTCCAGAATCTGGCTTAGAAACAGGTTATGTTAGTCGTTTTGGGTTTTTGACAGGATGTGGTAGTACATTAATTCTGGGAAATTTTGGGAAATTGGGGACCCCATATCTAAAACAAGTTTGAGACAAATGTGTAAATAGGCTCTATTTGGCGCTGGATGCACGAATTCTAGTGGGGCCTTTCATGTTTTGAAACAAGTGACGCTTTAGGTAGATGGGTTGTCTATGAACAAAATGGGATGGGCGAAATTCGCTTACAAATTAGGCGTGTTATCTTGGTTCATAGAATTTGGAGTCAAGGCGACGTAATAAAGGCCATAGGCGTCATGTTGTATAAAATAGGCGTGGATGAATTAGTTTTACAAATGGGGGAGATTATCTTATCACCTGAAACAAGTAGAAACAAAATTGGATGGCCGCATTAAAAGGTGATTGGCATGCTATTAGAGGGAATTGGGATTTTCCAAAAAAAAACCTGATAGGGAGCCATTAGGTCATGGCGGCTGTGAAAATAAAAACCTTAGATGTGAAACTATTCCCACCTCAATTCGGGGAACAAACAGCTAAACTGATAGCATTAAAAAGGATATAACTTTGTGTGAAACTTGAAGGTAATTTTTTACAAACGGTTAAAATGCTAGAGTGGGGGTGTGTATATTAAAGGATCTACTAATGAATGCGGGGTGGATCCAGACCTTCCGGAATGTGGGGTATTCATGGCGTCCTCGAGAATTTGTGGATTTTCTCCGGGTACTCCAGTTTACTCCCACAAAATGAAATTATGGATGCTAGACTGGTTGAACACACTAAATTCTTCTGTTTATGAGTGTGAGCGTGAATGATAGTTTGTCTTTTTGTGTTTTTTGATTGGCAGACCACCGAGACATAATCTATCAATAAAAGATCAATAAAGAAAATAATTTGGGCTTGAGTCAAGGGAAGACCTATGTCTCGACAAGGGGGAGGTGGCCTTGCTACAACGGCACTACAAGGCTTAGGGTTTAAATCTATATGCATACCCACATATCCATTTCAAAAAATACATATAGATTTTATTTTATTTTTATTAGATCATATGGATATCATTCCACGATATGGAATTCCAGAAACTATTTATAGTGATAATGGCTCCCATTTTGTTAATATAATAGTTGTCTACCATCCACAATTGGCGGACCTTATATGAAGTCCTGTTTGGTAGACCTTACAAATTGTTATTATTCACTACACAATGACAATTGGATGATGAGGCGAATCTATCAGAGAAAAAAAAAAAAAAACACACACACCAAATTTAGACTATCAGAGGGAGATTTTGCTTCTCAACAGGAAACGGACGAAGCGACGGTGATTCTTGAAGACTGGATGCTGATAAGCAGCATAAAAGAAGAAACATCGGAGCAACGCAAAGTGGGAGGGTCCTTGTTACTGAAAGGGGACACGGATGCACCTTTCCCACAGTAAGAAGGTTGTCTAAATTGAAACGTTTCAAGAGGAAAACTCCCTAAACAAAGACAAAAAGTCATGTTGAAAACAATTATTGCTTTTGGGGCAATGAGATTAATGATGATTGTGATTCTATTCCTTTCCACAGTAGGGTTGTTTTCTCCAGTTGGAGAAAAAGGCGGAGGCGTTTCAATTGAGGATACACCTTCTTACGGGAGGGTAAACCGAGAAACATACACATTTACATTTAATTAACATTACCTACTAAATCAAATTTCCACATTGTAAATATATATTTGGACTCGGCGACGTCCCGGTTGCCATACAAAAAGAGATGGTGGGAAATATGTGTGGTACATTAACAGCAAAAAATTAAAGATTGGGAAAAGCCTTGTTGCAGAAATTGGTCAAGATTGGAAAGCTTGGACTGACATATTAACCTGTGAAATTTATTTCTGAAACAGGGATTTCCCAAACGGGGGATAATTGGGCGCTGTTAATGGAGTGTAAAGAAGGCAAGCACTATGTGGAGCTACTTTGGTAAAAGGGTGGTCTCAATTGAAACATTGAGGGGACGGGTAAGATAAACTTTCTGACTTAATAAGATACGGGAAACACCAATATTAATTGAAAGATTATTGCTCAGCAAGCAATACCATAAAACTATAGGGAACTCTTTTATATTGGGTTTGACGTCTCCATATGGTTTCAATTGAGACTAAACCATCTTACAAAGGATTAGGATAACCTACCAGACAAGGGAAAATACGATGGGGTCTAACAACTCCCTCAATCACCATTCATTTGGGGAAAAGTGTTTTTACAAATGAAAAAACGTGTCCTACTTGGCAAGAAAAAATATTGAAGCAGTGTTTATCCTGTTACGCGGTAAATAGGAAGTCAATTTTTCCACTGTTTAATCATTTTACCTGCTTAAACCTTACAGGGCATGGTCTGAAGCTGGGGGCGATAAATGAGACGTGGTGTACCGGCGTTCTAAAACAAACTACACCCCTGATACCACGTTCTGGCCTATGGTGGCGGGGTGGTAGATAAATTATACGACTCCTGCCGAAACGCGGCAGGACTAGGTACTTTGGTCTCACTGCTCTTACCGGTGTCTGTTTTTCCATCCACAGTGGAGGAGATACAATTGGCGGCTCATAATTCGGAGGTGAAGGGTCGACCCTCCCGACATCGTCGAGAGGCATGGAGGGAAGGAGATCCAACATACATTGATGCGATTGGCATCCCCCGGGGCGTACCAGATGAGTATAAGCTGGCTAATCAGATCGCAGCAGGTTGGGAGTCTATCTTCCTTCTAATCACCCCAAACAAAAATGTGGATAGAATAAATTACTTACATTACAATGTTCAAAACTTGGAAATTATACTGAACAGGGATTTGTGGCCATGAAGGAACAACTGGCAGCTACCAGTCTGATGGCGTTCCAGAATCGCATAGCGGTGGATATGATCCTTGAAACAGGGGGCGTGTGTGCAATGTTTGGAAAACAATGTTGCACCTTCATACCGAACAACGCGTCACCCAGTGGATCTCTCACCAGGGCCATTACTGGCCTGCAAACACTGAACCGCAATATGCAAGAGCACTCTGGAGTAGATACGTCCGCATTGTCAGATTGGTGGGATAAGACCTTTGGAAAATCTAAAGATTTGGACTATAGGCACAATTACCGCTATCCTAACATTGTGTGGGTGATGTATTATCCCCTGTTTGCGCTCCTTGCTAAGCCGACTTATAACTACTGAAATTGCCCCTACAAATTCTAAAGTACATGAGTTGTATCTTATGGGACGGTTTGGGGAAAGCAGTGAGGTCCAGGAGTACGGTAAATCCGAGGACCAATTGGACGAATATAATTATGTTTTTTCTCTTTCAGACCAGCCATGGGAGTAAGGAGTAGGCAGATAAAATCGCAGTCACCGACATTTCCATTTAGTGATTACTAAGAAATGACTAATAACATTACATATTATAAAAACGGGGGAATGTTGGGTTTATTCTGTTTTATTATTATAATAGTTATATTAATTCATTTCTTTATTAAATCAATCTCTTTCTTTTCTTTGTATTAATTCATTACTTTGTTAAATCATTCTCTTTCTGTTTTTCAAAAGTCTTAAGGTCACGCCAAGTCATCTTTAACCTAGACAGCCTGTTCCAGGATGGTTATACAAACAATCCACCCAATCTGGGTCCTTGAGATTTGGTGGGCCCTTGGTGACGAGGACAGGGCTAGTCGGACAATAACAAGAATATTGTTATCGTTATGTAACCGTACACTTCGGGTTTTTCTGTATGTAACGATTATATGATTATGATTATATTATATGATTCTTAGGTCAAGGAGGTTGTATAATTACTCTAATCTAAATGTTGTTAGGTCTAGTCCCTGTCCTTGTTATTAGTAAAATACCTTGATTGTTATTGTAGTCCCAGATGTTGTTTTTACTCATACGTGATGGAATGATCAACAACTCTGTAACTTGTGACCATAAGAATAGGACGAAAATGTCTATTCGAGGAGACGTTCGGAAGTTGTAAGGGACACTTGCTGTAACTCTCCCTTCCGGAGGCTTTTACCTGTTGAATCCATTTCTATTTAATTAAATGTCAATAATTGAATAAGATGTCTTCCTGCAGTTATTGATAATTACGGACGAAGGTAATTATTAATGAACCTGACACTGAGGGGGATGTCACTGCCATCTTAGCCTGGGGAGACAGTGCCAATGCCGGTAAGGCTGTCAACACTGGCAGGACAGAAAGAGAGAAATCTTAAGACACATCCTATGTCTACATGTAAACTTTACCATCAAATTGTTATCAAATTTTGAGGATCTGGGAGTAAACACTTTGATAATGGAAAGCCTGTGTTGAGATTTCAACTGTTGACCCTTCAATCACTGAAAAGTCAGCTTTTTACTTAGTCCCCAGTCTACGCACATTTCCAGCAATTATCCTCATGCATGTTATGTCTTTAGAAAGAAATCTCTGACTTAACTACTAGACTACTTTCTCAATTTTACAGTTTGATGGAGCTATCGCATGAATTGGGCCAGAGTGTATCCAGGTTCAAGTGTCAGCCTCCAAGGTGGCTGACCTACCTTCTGGCAACTGTACCCTTCTTGGCATCAACCACACTGACCTGACCAGATGTCCAGCATTAATGACATCCATCAAATTATTACCCTCCCTCAGACATTCCTGGCAGGAAAAACAACCCTAAAAGTTCAAGCAAGGTACTAATACATTCTCCAAGAAAACATTTTACGTAAAAAGACCTAAATTTTCCTTTAAAACGATGGTGTGAATGGGCTTTTTCAAGCAATATGAAATTGTAGCAATCAAAATGGCCTCAAAGACCTAAGAATCAATATCTGTTGTACTGTTCACACAGAAAAGCAATGCTTTAGTGGTGGTATTAACACAAGTTTTGCATAAGGATTCTACTCAAAGATTTGCTTGACCGAGTCAATTCTTTGAAACCTGAACCACAAAATGACTAGAGAATTGATCTTTTTTGTTAAAAGTCAGAACCTGATTCTGCTTCTGAACTTGTGGTATTCGCTGATATCTTTCATATAGGTTAAGTTTCATATGGGTCGTCCACTTTGCCACATCTATGATAAGATGACATTATAATTCATTATTCAAGTGGCATTCAGCAAGGGGACACGTGTCCAGGACTGGTGTCTCCCGAGATCTCATTACAATGAGGCTGTAACCTATCAGGACGAGGCGTCTTCTAAAGGAATGATGTTCTATATGCAGTACCCTATAGAAGTGCTCCACTACAGGAGAACATCCATTTGTCTAGCTATACATTTTCTTCCAATTACCCACATCTAGGTCATTGGACCGTGAGTTCAAGTACAATTCCCAGATTTCCTGGCCCCTACCCATTCCATACAAACTCCAGTTGGTAATAGGCTAGATGGAGCTATTTTCAATTCTGAGTCTTCAACCACACACAGTACAGTTTCAGAACAGTGCAATATATGATAGATGGATTGATAGAGGTAATTGTGTCATAAATGGCATTCATAATAATTATACTCTACCTGTTGTGTCCGCGTACACCTCGCTCTGTGCAGAGGGGTCTGAGATAATGGTGGCCGCGTCACCAGTGGGCGAGCGTTCGAATGTCAACGTGCCTGACGGGGTGATCTGACCAACGGGTGACACTGTAACTGTGGGACAATCATGACAACACCATTTTTGTATGATTGGATGTGACCGCACTGGGATAGAGTGGACATTGGGGATTGAACTCACAGGTGGTCCCTGGGGTCAATGTGATGTTTTTGCTGGCCTGAGTTTCTTTTTTGATGGAAAGGGGCGATGGATCTGTGTCTTTACGCCTCCTCTTGTATGGGACAAAGAGACGTACTGGTCCGTTCTAAAGACAATAAGAAGTTGCTTCAAACAGTCATATTATTAGGTACACATAAACAATACAACAAGAGTCAAAAGATTCATTGTAAAAGTGAAAAATACCATTGTGATATTTTCTTCTTCCATGGAGTCTCCATCCTTGCAATAAAAGCATAATAAAAATCATATATGCATGATTTAGAATATCAAGTAGCAGAATAAATGATATACAGGGAATGAATTGCCAGGAAGGACAAATGGAACAAATCATGTTTTTTCATTCATTTTCTGAAATGCTTATCCTCACAAGGGGTCCTGGAGGGTATTCGAGCACCAGGTGTGGGACATCCTGAATAGTTGGCTAGCCAATCGCAGGGCACGAGGGGGCATACAACCATTTACGGTCGCAGTCATACATAGGGGCAATTTAGAGTGTTCAACCAGCCTATCATGCATGTTTTTGGAAGATGGGAGGAGACTGGAGTACCCAGAGAAACCCCACACAAGCCACATGCTAGTTCCACATAGAATGACTCACCTGGGATCAAACCCAAGACCCCAGAACTGTGAGTCCCGAGCGTTAACCACTCATCCACCAGGCTGCCCCGCGCCATTAATCATCATGTGAAAATTGAATGAATATAATGATACTTCAGTAACTCACCAAGATCATGCTGTCAGAGCAGGCTGCACATGTGCACGAGGCAGCGTGAGGGTTCAGGATGCGATCCTGTACATAGTCATAACCCATCCAAGAATTAGACCACACAGTCCAAGTGCTGTAATTACTCATTAATGTAAGTGGTTAAACAGTAGAAATGTTTGGACCTGTATGAGGCAGAGCAAAGGCCTTCCTGCATATCGAATGCTCCTCTTCCAGTCTTTGCTGCTGGCACGACCTGCCAGACCCTCAAACTCTGTCGGTGTCAACCACTGTTGATTGTGTTTGATGCAGCGACCTTTACCGCCTGAACACACCAAACAAAATTTGGTAAACTGAACTAAACGAGGTCATATGGATACAGCAAATTGTGACATAGTGGGTACAAATGTATAAAATGGACCACCATGATGCTAGAGATCAAAAGAATTCCCATAACATATTCCACTCATGCAATGCAATAGCATACAGAAATTAAAAAAAAATGTTGACAATAAATTGTATTCTTCATTCAGCGTTGTGCTGTTTACTTACAGGTTTGTATATTATTGCCACAATTTTGAATCGCATACCTCCATTGTGGAATAATACAAGGTTGTGGGTCATGTGATCACCTGAACCAAGACGGCTCTTGACAAGGATGCCACTGGAGTTCCGGCATCGCACTGGAAGCTCACTGTTGTAAACAGATGGATCCCAGTTGTACTTTGAGTTGCGCTCTTTGTCCTGTGGAGGAGTCAGAAGGTTGGGTGGAGTCACCAGTCCTGGACAATAAAACACCCTGACTTAGTGAGGCACATTTGTTCCTTTTAAAAGGATTCACAGATAATTACAAAAGCACACATGCACACCCAAACACTAAACGACACCTGTTGAGATGGTAGCGTTGGACTTGAGTCTGTCTTCTACAATATCCGACTCAGCGTGGACAACCATCAGTGTTGTCTTCGGGCTACCCAGACCCTCACCAAGCTCAAGATTGCTCCTTCCACTCTATCACACGCAAACTTCTATTGAAATACACACATATACCCTATTTTTTTGGACTATAAGTTGCATCTGAGTATACATTGCCCAAAAAGTCGCACCAAAAGACTTTTTATGCTTTAAAAGTGGTGAAATGACTAAAAATGGAACACATTTTCATGTATATCTACGTTTAAATTCTCAATATGGCTATCAAGGAATAACATTTGAAAATATGAATTGTTCATGGCGCTCTCTGTCAAAAGGTTTCCAACCCCTGTGCTAGACTAACCGTTTTTCAGCCTTAAAAAATAACATCACGGGGAGTCCATGGTCAGACATAAAATAAAAACACCCCTCGGACAGTGTATATATGTATGGAGTGTTTACGGTTTACCCACTAGTATTCGAAATAATAACAGTCTAATATGACTTTCCCAGATTCATCCACATTTTCAGTATTTTTATTGCTACATGTCAAATAGGTTTACCAGTGGGTGCAGTATATTCTCAGATAACCAACAAGCCCTAGCTTTCCTGATACACACTCTCAAGGCTGAGCAATTTGTTGAAATGACTGAGTTCAGAGATAGCTGTGTGTATGGCCAATCCATAAAAAAATCAGTTTCTTAACAAATTCTTGTAGGCACAAATAGGATGAGAGAAAACTTGAAAGCTGAAAAGTTTCCCGGGAGTTTCTGTTTTACATAAATCACCAGAACCGCAGTCACAAGTCTTTCAGGATGACACAAATGACATTTAAAGAAAAACAGGCCTCAATTCAACAAAGAGAAGGAATCAAGGCAAAACGGTAGTCAAGAAACATTTGTATGTTTACTAGGATTTTGAGGGAAAAAAAATTATCTAAGCTTTCCAAGGAGTTTGAACAACTTATGTCTCATCGCAGAAATGTAAATCTACAGAAAGCCTGATCTCAATTATTCTTTTTTTAACTTCTATATATAATCAATAAGGTCCCTATTTTAAACATTAAAATTGTGAAACTATTCAAACCAATATCATACCTGTCAATCTCATCCAATTGCTCCCCGTATTAATGTTTGCAATTCCCCTTTTTAAGCGATAAAAAAAATAAACGAACAAATGCAACGGAGCACCAATTCACTCACAGAGGGCGCACATAAAAGTCTGAAATTTTCACCAAATTTTCTGATGCGCTATATTAATATAGTGAAAAAAATATATATATATAAATGTAATATATGCTTAAAGTATGACAATACTATTAGCAGTCACCGATGACGTTTTCATCTGCTACCAGTAACCGAGACGATCCGGATTAGAGCCGAATTGGTTAAAACGAGATCGGTTTTGCAAAAAAAAATTACTTAACAAAAATCCCACACTAAAGTTGTTATGCGGCGTACAAAATTTGAAATGCTCAAAAAACTTATAAGTTGACAGCTATGAAATATGGTATTGGAAAATCGAACAAATATGGAACTATGTATTTGTGTGTACGTGCGTGTGTGATGCTGCACCAAAACGTGTTCTGGAAGGGTTTCCACTCCGTCCACCGGGTTGGTGAAAACACTGTCGTCTGTAGCCTGAACGTCTTCCACCGCTACTGTGGACACTTCTACACAAGGACATAATAAAATCACAAAAAGTGTACTTTAAAAGTTAAATACACCTCACAACACAATGCCATTTGTGGTCTACATATCACATGAACATTATATCATAAATTAAACAGCCACCAGACGACGACAAACAAAGGAATTGTACCATTAAATTGTTTACATGAGAGAAGTTAATCGCATTAATTCCTTTTTTTGCAGTATTTCAATTACTTCACATAGATTGGGGAATTTCAAAATAAACGTGATTGGACAACATTTTTTTCCAGGTTGTCAGGATTATAATAAAAATGTAATTACAGGTAAGTAGTAATTCAGTGTGGAAATGGTTCAGTCAAGTTGCCTTTGTATTTATCGTATTTGTTTAACCATTACAGACAAAGCATGAGGCTAATTTACTCTAGATGGCAATGAACTCTTGATCTAATTAGTAAATGACTCTGTTTCTTTACGAGACCCTGTGACGCTAGAGCTAGAAGGTTTCTTATGTTCTAAAGACCAAATCAGTGAAGCTCGGTTAGTTATGTAACAGTACAGGGAACAACACAGGCATTGTTGTTTTGGGCAAATCTTAATTGAATTACATTGACTATTATTAGGGTGAACCGTGCATTGCATCTCTTTTTATTAAACCCAATTGATATCTTCAAAGTAAAAGTGATTGAGTAAGAACATTCAGTTATATAACTTTCCAATTGTATTTTGCAAGTTTTGATTAGATTATCTCCAAATATATCCTGTTTCCTCTCTGATTCCAAAAACATGGATTTTAGATTGAGTGATCACTCCAAAAGGTAAGTATGAAAATGAGCGTGTTGGATGAGTGCTTTTACAACTCTGCAATTGGCTAGCAAACTGTTCAGTTTGCCCATAGTCAAACAATAGCACCTTGCACCCTCAAAACCTTTGTAAGAATAGGGAGTGTGGATAATGATTGCAACATAAAAGTTGTTTGAGGTCATTCCAGTATTGGTGGACATAATGGCTTTATTCCGTTTTTCTGCTGTATTTCCGGTTTCACTGCCAATGTAATCAAGTGATGTCCAAACCATATTCAAATTGGACCTATCACCATCATTCATTCATTTTCTGAACTGGCTATCCTCATAAGGATCACGGGGGGTGCTGGAGCATATCCCAAATAACTGCGGGCACTAGGGTTACCATACATAGGGCAATTTAGAGCAAGAGTGCCCAACTCCAGTCCTTGAAGGCCCTCTTTTACCACACCCGAAATGATTAACGCTGTCCAGAAGCTTGATAACGATGCTAATTATTTGATTCAGGTGTGGTGATGAAGGGAGACATGGGTTGGGGGCCCCCGAGGACCAGAGTTGAGCTCCCCAGCCTGCCCTGCATGTTTTTTGTATGTGGGATAAAACTAGAGTACCCAGAGAAAACCCACACAAGCCCTGGGAGAACATGCAAACTCCACACAGTGAGCACCACTCGGGTCACCAATACTTCTATGTAAATAAATATATTTTTAAAAAAGATTTCAATCCTCTCTTTAAAAAAAAAATTAATAAATAACCGAAAAAGTAAAGGGTGTCTATAGAAATACTTCCACTGACAAATAACTAACTTAAAATGACAACGAGTTCATTGTAATTAATTCAAATAAAAACTAAATACATTCGTTTTCTTTTCTGTTACAATACTACAACGTTGAAGTGTTATGCGGAAAGTGGTTCAACTTTCTTATTTTTCGCGTCGCAACTATTGCTGTGACGTTGCGGAATTTGCGGCCTGCATCCTCGCTCGGAACTCGGCGACTTGCCTGAGAAAGCCGACTCGGCCTCGTCGGCGTTCGGCATCGCTTCGGCTCCCATGTCGATGTTTACCGGGGCTGCTATCACAGACATCGTGGAGACTTCGGCCTCCGACTCGGTATCCGAGCCCGCCCGCTGGGGCGGTTCATCCAGCCCGAGCGCCTTCGTGGCTGATTCCGTTTCGTCCATTCCTCCGGCGAACGGCACGACGAGAGCCGAATGCCACCGAAGAGCCACGGGGAACGCCGAGGAAGCACACCGTCACAATGTGGCTGATATTGCCTTTTCTACGCAGATAAAATGAACAAAAATGCACAGTTGTGCGAAACAAAATAATGTTGCTCGACGGGTAAGGCCTCCACGCTGCTTGTTTGTCTACAAGTCTACGAAACAATGACTCGCCGGAAATAGCCGAGCGACCACGAGTTCAACCGAATCGAGTGCTTCTTTGCACGAATGACGACGTCACGACACGCCGGAAATAGCCGAGCGGACACGAGTGCAACCGAATTGAGTGCCTCTTTACACGAAGGACTCCGTCATGATTTACTTTACACTTGTTCAAGATGTTGACAGATGCATAATAACAGCTCAATGGAAATTGCTTGCATATAAAACCCCTGCAAAATTTGCATGCTTTCTGTACCAGTGGGAACCAGACAACCGTCAAATCCAGCAAGTTTGTAGCACTTATCATCTTTTAAAACTAGTTTTGCTGATAAACAAGCAGGAAAGATTTATTTTAAAGAAACTACCGGACAAGGGGAAACAAAATTTGGATACCACAGCAACATTATTAATCCTACCAACACAAGTCATAACAAATTAAGCATTACATATTGGTGAATACAACATAAGAAAATAAAAACATTAAGCAGATAATCAGTAATTTAGTAATAAAAACTATTTATTTGAAGAGTCATGTAAACAAGAGCAGAATTAAATTGTTAGATAACTATGGCAACAATCTGGCAAGAAATGAGCATTTTCATGTTGGTTTGAACAAAAAACATTAATAAATATGTAGCAGTCACCTGCCATATGTGGTATTACAAACATTTACAATTAATAACTCCCCTCTTTTACAAATGATCTTTGAATGTATTAGTAAGAAACTACTTATGTACAGAAAAATCTTCAATTTGACCAAATAATAATCCACATTTCTCCCGCAGATGTTCTTGTGTCATCAGTTCTTGTTAAATCTAATTGGACATAATTTTTTTTAAGTCTTTTGGTTCCAGCTAACTTCATTCCTTTGCTGCTCCCTGCAGGTCATCTCTTTGCCTCAGCTTCTTCATTTTTGCCATTCAGTCCTGGGGTCCTCAAGTGCGGGAGTGGCTCAGAGATGCCTAGCTGGTCAGCGGCGCATTCTTGTATAGGTGTAATAGATCAGGAAGAAGATGACAATCATGCCGATGGCAATAAAGCACATGATGCGCCGATTGTCACGTCCTGAGCGTATCGTGTTGTAGAAGCGTTTCACGGTGCCGCCCAGCAGGCCCGAAGTGCTAAGGAAATTGGAGTCCTGTTGGACAGGAAAAAAAACATTTTAAAAAGTTCTAACTTGACTTGCCACTTTGATTTGAAACTAGATTCATTACATCCACTGGGTGATATGTGGTTTGAAACTCACCATGTTGTCCAAATAGTCGTTCTGATCTTCGGCCTCTCTGTCAATGTCGTATGCCAGCTGTCAATGAAGGTTGCACAATGTTAAATTGGCAGAGAATGCATTACTTAATAGAAAAATAAGGAACAATATAGAAAAAATCATGTGGTGGGGTCCTGGGTTCAAATCAAAGTCAGTCCACATGTGGAGTTTGCATGTTCTCCCTAGGCCTGCGTGGGTTCTTACCCGGGTACTCCGGTTTCTCCCCACATTCCAAAGACATGCATGGTAGGCTTATTGGACACTCTAAATTGCTCCTAGGTACGAGTGTGAGCGTGAATGGTTGTTTGTGTCATTGTGCTCTGCGATTGGCTGGCCACCAACTCGGGGTGTGCCCTGCCTCTGTCCCAAAGTCAGCTGGGATAGGCTCCAGCACCCCCCACAATCCTAGTGAGGGTAAAGTGGTCCAGAAAATTAAATGAAAAAAATGGATGACAGATCAGAGATGAGAACATATTTTAAATTTGTTGATTTTTAAATGCTATCTGGTTAATCTAGAAAAAAGTCAACCATGCAGTTTGCTTGGTTTTTTGTTATTGATTATATGTGCAATTGATATTCTTACTGCTTCTTGTGCTTTTTTTGTTGACACCATGAAATTTAAACTAAACATTTCAATGAATGGTGTTTGTTAAATGAATGTAGTTTGTCTTGAATGAAGCAGGAGTTACTTACAGATTTGAGTCGGGACACTTTTGTGACCAAACTGTCAGCCAGGCGCTTGTTATCAGCGTCCAGCATGTCCTCCACGGAGCCATGCCCTAGCAGAAAAAGCACGTTACACCCTCTGTGACAAAAGCGTTCATTGTATGATACACAGCACATAAAACGCCTATCATATGTTTTAATTAAAAAAAATTCATAGATGGTCAAAGCACGCATACGAACACTTCGTCAGATGGTAAAGAACACGTCAACTTCCGACTCTTATTATACGTCTAACAAAACGACAAATCAGTTCTCTGGCTAATAAAATAGTCGTTAAGTGAAAACGTATAAAATTCTCTCAAATATTTTTTTCGTCGATGTTATTTTCCAGGTTTGGACGTGTCAAAACAAATAGTATATATACCTCGGTTCCAGTCTACCGCCATGTTGGGGTGACGTCACGATGGAATTCACGCTCGGAACCAAACCTGATTCGATACAGGTTTAAGTGACGTCACTCACATAAACAACTCGATTAAAACGTAAAATAAAAAGTTACTGTAAATTGAAATAAGAATAAATTGCTCAATTTTAAACCGATTTTCAAACATTTCGTTTTTCATTTCAACATCAACTATAATTTATTAAGTGCACAGTTAAAATTATTTTTTCAACTTGCAGCCTGCTTATACCAAAAGTTATAAAACAATAAAATAAAATTCTTCAAGATTTGGCCCAGTTCGGTCTGTTTTCGTGGAGAAAATCATTCATCTTATATTTGCCACTAAGGATTCCACCAGAGAAGTCCACTGCACTAAGATGACTTTTCTCATCCATGCTCCTCTTTATCTATGCGACTAAGTTTCGTTCCAATATTATTTATCCTCACTAGGTTTGCGGGGGGTGATGGAGCCTGTCCCAGGTGACTTAGGGCCAGAAGACGGGGACACCCTGAATTGGTGGCCAGCCAATCACAGGGCACAAGGAGACAAACAACCATTCACGCTCGCACTCATACCTAAGGACAATTGAGAGTGTCCAATCAGACTACCATGCATGTTTTTTTGAATGTGGGAGGAAACTGAAGTACCCAAAACTCCACACAGTTGGAGTGACCTGAATTTGAATCAGAGACCCAGACTCCAGAGCTTTGAGGCCGCTGCACTAACCACTCAGTCACCGGGCCGCCCTTGAATGAAAATGTATTTATGTAAATAATTACATTAGGCTGTTGATGTTAAATTGTGAATGTTATGCCACAAAATTTGAACTTCACACATCAACAAGCAGTTGAAAGCCTTCAATTAACCTACTATTCATATTCTATCCTTTATTTATATTTATACTTACCAAATGATAATGACAATTTGACCATATGACAAAAAAATCTAGCTATGAATCATATTTGATAAAATCTCAAGAATGCCCGTGTTAAACAGACAAGCTATTTATTTAAAAACAAACATCCAAAGATGAAAAAGTTGACACATTGACAATATGTGGTAAATATTTGTATCAAATCAATTCTTGACTTCATGCATCTGTTATATGTCCCATATTTTAAAAGTCAATCATGTGTTCAATTATGAAAGATGTTTGTTTTTCTGTCTCATTTCCAATTTATAAAAGCATCTGAGCTTATTCCCTTACTTTGACCTTGACCTAAAACTTTAAGTTTATTTCTTTTAGAAAAAAAATCCACAACATACAATTAAGACACCAAGCAAACTGGCCGTCTACCAACACAAAATCACTTCTCCATCACATCAATATCTAAGTGATTATTGATTACAAATCCTCTAAAGCACATCTGCGAGAGTTCACGTCTAGTAATACAAAGATTGCTGCTTCCTGGTTCTGTGCCAATCAGGAAACTGCTCCCTTTGCTTCACAGCGAAGTCTCCAAACTGTGCAGCGGGCTACCGGGACAAGGGGGTAGCCCCCCAGAGTTGGCAGAGATTAACCCCGCTGTTCTGGCCTGAGGGCCTTGGTCCTTGAGGAGTGGGGGTGGTATTTGGGGACGCCCTGGCAATGAAGTGGCAACCTGGGTGTTGTTGGGGAGCACGGTGGAGTTGCGCTTGGTTGGTGGATCGTCCTCGCCCTCCAGTTCGTCAATGAGCGGGATCTGAGGCTCCGAGTCGTCGATGCGGAACTCGGGATGGCTCATGAAGTTGTGGATGGAGCTGCGAGACTCGGGTGTCTCCAGGTTCTCGTACGGGGACACGCTGTCGCGGAAGGCGTTTACCACACGGATCTGCCAAGAAAAAACAATACATAATGAGATCAGATTCTATGCATGATTGTATTAGAGACATTTGAATACTGCCCTAAAACACGTGACTGGAAGGATTTTTTTAAAGCATTATCAAGGGGATTTTTGTTGCGTTTCTTGAGAGCAAAAATTTGAAACACCATTGCCTTTAAGGTGTATCATTCCACTATCAGTTAAGGCAGGGGTAGGGAACCTATGGCTCTGGAGCCACATGTGGCTCTTTTGATGGGTGCTTATAGCTCTCCGCTAAACAATTTTGTCAATATAATTCTGAGAGTTTCTACTTCAAAAGGCAGTGAAATGACTAAAAATGCATGCATTTTCATGTATTTTTACTTCTAGTAAATGCTGAGTATGGCTCTCAATGAGTAACAATTGAAAATATGAATTGTTTATGGCTCTCTCTGTCAAAATGGCTCCTGACCCCTGAGTTAAGGTTTGCAATTTATAAAAAAGGCCATGGCATTTCCTTAAAATCATTTTCTCAACAGTATTGTTTCAAATAGATAACAGCACCATTATCTTGTGCAATCCAGCAAAAAGAACATTTTAATACCTTATTTTGGTTGTGTAATGGTAAAAGAAAAACAGTCACCTAAATGTGAGCTGCCCCAATGGTCTACTTTTCTCCTGACATCATAATACTCACAATCACTTGTACTTTTGCCCAAGTTTCCCATTGTATAACAGACATTGCAAAACGGCTACGTTTGTAAGCAGTGCCATTTCTCACTTAGATTGACCTTTACACAGTGACGTCTTTCATCAGTTAAAATAAAGTTACAGACGTTTCTTTTGGAGTATAAACAGGATTGAAGTGGATTAGCTCATTCAATAATCTCGTCGGTAATCACACTGCTGTTTAGTGGTTGGCAGTGAAACTACATCCAAAATAAACAAGAGAAATAAAAAGACAGTAGAAGACTATTAATTCTGTCATTCTTTTTCTGAACCGTTTAGGGTCATGGGGGGTGCTGGAGCCTATTCAAGCCAACTAAGGGCACAAGGCAGGGGACAGCCTGAATCAGTGGCCAGCCAATCGCAGGGCACAACGAGATGGACAACCATTTGTACTCACTTCGATACCTAGGGGCAATTTAGAGTGCTTAACAAGCCTATCATGGAGGGAAACCAGGGTATACTTGGAAAAAAACCCACACAAGCCCGGGGAGAACATGCAAACTCCACACAGTGAGAACCAACCTGGGATCGAACACTCGATCCCAGAACCCTGAGGCCGACATGCTAACCACCTCTCCGCCGAAAATAAAATCGCAAATATTGCTTGAAATGGGACTACTTTTTTACACTTATATATAAATTCAGATGTATTTGTGTAATGTAGTCATAATGGTTGATTGCTGATGATTTGGCATCATGACGTAATATAATTTTAAAGCAAAGTGACCTGTGTTTGTATTCGCTGCAGCCCCCGGCACCAGAGCACCTGGCCCCTCCTCAGCTCCATCTCGGCATGGTCGATCTCATCAGGGTCCTTCATCTCCTCCAGCTCCTCTTCAGGGATCTCCTCCTGCTTGGTGCCGTGGCCAGCTGTCTTCAGGAACTTCAGCCAACGTGTGGGCACGCTGGACACCAGCTGAAAGAAATAGTATTATGGGTCAGAGAGTCCAGTAGGGTAGGGCACCATCGCAGGGTGTCCCAGTGGTCTCACCTGTCCCCATAGGAGGCTGCCAAAGCCCAGCAAGATGCACCAGAGCCACTGCTCAATGCTCAGACTCACACAGCTGAAAGGCTTGCCACCAAACTGCACAATCAGCACCTGATAGATAATATAAAAAACACACACACCTATCAAGCCAGAAATCTTATTAAGTCTTATAATTTTTTAGATGGACCAGAATTTTTACTTTTAAATTATATCACTACATCATCCTAAACATCTGACAAAATAAAAGGTCTTCTGCTTAAACAAAACATGGGAAAAAGTATCCATGCATTCACTTTGGGTAGATTTGACTATTGCTGTGGTGCATTTACAGATGTTAACAAAACATTAGTTTGGCGAGTACCTGAATGAGGAAGGTTCCGAGCACAATGGAGCAGAAGATGGGATTGTCGAGGACGCCATCAAATATGTTACGCTCGCCGTGGATCTTGCGAGCGTTGAGCTCGTTGAAGAGCTGCATGAGCACAAAGGTATTGAATACCATGGTGTAGTGCTCAGACGGAGGTGCGTGTAGTGGTGCATTTCGACCGCAGTCCATGTCCAGCAAGATCTCTCCTGGAGGTAGACAGCCCAGCATCATAGAAAGAAGTTAGGAGTTAGGAGTAGAATATTTGCTTACAGTTTTATTTTTACTGTACTTGCCATTTAAACTTGTCATAAAAAAACATTAAAATGCAGCCTTTATTTTTACTTACTTTTATCCACATCCCCCTTTTATCATGAGAATCCTGTGTTTTCAATCTTATTTTACTTGAATTATATTTGGTTAAGATTTTTTTAAATTTATTTTTAATTCATTATTATTATTATTATTATTATTTTTTTTAACTCCAGGCTTTGGCCTTCCTGAGCAGAGATGAAATCTTTTCCCTGGAGCTGTACAGGTTTTCTCAGACTACTTTGGTTTCCTTCCAGATTCCCAAAATACTCATTGTAGATCAATTAAAGATTGACCTGCCAAATTGGCTATAAGTGTAAAAGGTTGTTTGTGTACCAGTCCTTGGTACACCCGTTTACCCTTATAAGTGGTACAGAAAATAATTTGACTCATTGACTTTTATTTTTACAATTCTAATTATATTTTATTTTTGTTATTGTTGTCAGCATATTTTTAAGTTAATAGCCCCAACTATTATTTTATTTTTTATATTTCCTTACTGAGATATTCCCTTTTTTCCATTCAGAATTTTTTTCTTTTGTTTATCTCTATTTTTTTACTTCTTTCCTTTTTTTTACTAACACAGTTTTTTTTGTTTATTTGTGACTTTTTTTAAATGCCCGTCCTATGGGAAATTAGTACAGTAATCCCTCGAATATTGCGGTTCATGTAAACCAGACATGGCCACAATAATCAAAAAATCGTGAAGTGGGGTCATCCCTATTATAACTTTTTTAAATCAGTGCCGAGTCCTAATAGCAAAAGTGGCTTTCGGTTACAAATTTTAAAGAGGATTTTCACTTTTTTTAACTTTAAAAAAGGAATTTAAAAAAAAACTAATGAATAGCGGAAAAAAATTGGCTAAGTAGTGAATTTGCGATAAGTGAAGATGGGATAATTGAGGGATTACTGTAAACACACTATTATTCAGTCTGTCAGTCATTGTCTGTATCTGATTGGAATTAATTTGGCCAGCACTGACAAATTAGGCCCAGTAGGACTAACCGACAAAGAGCAGCGTGAAGATGACGGTAAGCTGGTAGACAGCGTGCCCCAAGATGTTTTTCATCATAGTGCGGGAGACCAATGGCTTGCTGCGCCCATATGGGCTGCGCAGTAGTAGCGCCTCAGTGGGTGGCTCCGTGGCCAACGCTAGAGAAGCAAAGGTGTCCATGATCAGGTTGACCCAAAGCATCTGCACAGCCTTCAGAGGGGAGTCCTAAAAACGAGGAGGGCAATGTGTGAGTTGAAAGCGAGCGGCAGTGGGCGCAGTTGCCCACCTGAGTCACGCAGGCCCCAGTGAAGGCCACAATGACAGCCACCACGTTGACGGTGAGCTGGAATTGCAAGAACTTTGAGATGCTGTCATAGACATTGCGCCCCCACATGACCGCCTTGACGATGCTGCTGAAGTTGTCGTCAGTCAGGATGATGTCCGATGCCTCCTTTGCCACGTCAGTACCCGCGATGCCCTGATGAGGAAAAATATATCAGAATTTTTTTTAGTTTGAAGTATGAAGGTGTATTTTTTTTCGGAATTATATTCTCTTTGACTCGACTTCAATTTTCTATAACGCCTTTCCCAAGGTTCATCGAATACAGCTGGAGTCCACCAATAGATTCGGGATTGCCGAACTGCATTGAGTAGTCCTTTTGCAACATAGTATTGGTTTATTTACTTAAAATACCGGCATTTCATAGCAGTGAAAGGGTTTGTAATTGAATACGGACATTTGAGTGAGTACTTATTCGACATTAGTGTTGCCTCACCATGGCGAAGCCGACATCTGCCTTTTTGAGAGCAGGCCCGTCGTTAGTGCCGTCTCCAGTTACTGCAACTACCTGCCTCTGCTCCAGCACTGCACTGTCGATAATACCTGATGACCAACGCATATACATTGTCTCAGTGGGATATTTCTGTGAACTAAGTTTGACTATAAAATGTACTGACACCAACTATTGCTAACACGTCTCAAGCCATACAATTCATTGGCAAAATTAAGTACATAAGTAGAATTCGCTAAAGTTTTCAGAGATCATTTAGACTTGCGAGAGAGGATGCCTGACCTTTGACCAGAGTGTGTTTGTCAGTGGGTGACGACCGGGCGAGGACTCGGAGTTTGGGCCAGATTTTGTCAATACGCTCCTGCTCAATCTGTGCAACAGAAACAACGGTCAAACGACTTCTGACACGATTTGATTGACGGCGTCTCCGACATGAACCTCGCCAAGTTGGTTGCGTATGCGTCTGTTAAACTCTTTTCCCTCCAAGCACAGGAAATCATCTCCGGGATTCAGGATGCCACATTTACTGGCGATGGCCCGTGCCGTATTGATGTTGTCTCCTGTCACCATTCGCACAGTGATGCCTGCACGCTGGCACTTCCTGATGGCTTCTGGCACCTGATGACATCACGGAAAGGTCAACAGCAGAACCATCAACACATGATTAAATTGAATTAATTAAAATGCTGTCACATAACATCAGCACAAATTACTTTTAACACCACAGAGTGTCAGACATTACAGTAGAGTATTAAATTTCCCTACCTTTACTGACATACACCATTGCCCTCTCCAATGACATAGTCGAGACTATTTCAGGGGCTGGCGAACACGTGGCTCTTGAGCCACATGCGGCTTTATATATAATATGGTGTTAATTGTGTGTTTTTGTGTATCTGTCTGTCTGTAAATTGCGCTAGAGTATTAGTCGCAAGCCTTGACAAACTATGGAAAAAAATATCTTATAGTCCGTAAAATATAGTACACAATTATAGTTTATACCGCAGAAAACAGAGTATCTGTTCAATGTACCTCAGGTCTGACCGGGTCCTCAATGCCGACCACGGCAATACAAGTAAGCCCAGTGAGAATGTCTCCCTCATCATCCCAGTCGGGTTGGTCAGCAGAGGTGAAGTCCCGGTAGGCGAGGCAAATGGTTCTCAGGCCCTCGGAGGCCATGGGTTCGATCACTGTCTTCATTAACTTCTCACGGTCACGAGGCTTGAAGGCTTTGGCCACACCATTCTCCGTCAAGATTTTGCAACACCTGCCAGAACAGAGCAGCCGGTCGGTCACCAGAATGTGAGCGGTAGAGTCAGTTCTTGGCACTATCTTGGGGGACATGTGGGACCTACTTCCTGAGCAGGATCTCAGAAGCTCCCTTGCTGAACATGCGATAGCTGCCATCATTGTTCTTGAGAACGGTGCTCATGGACTTCCTGACAGAGTTGAAGGTGTACACCTTGAAGAGTTTCTCTTCAGGAAACTCGCTGCGAATGCTCTGGTAGTCCCGTCGCAAGTCCAAGCTCAGTCCCAGTAAGGCACATTCCGTCTTGTTGCCGATCTGACGAGGAAGACCGCCCTCCTTGTCAGGGGGCTGTGGAGAACAATTGGCAATTTGAAGGTGAATCGTGCAAAATGCTTCACTTTTCGTCAATATCAGATATCATCAAAGTATGACATCATATGTTGATTTCAGAGTGTGACATCCATTATTAGAATGAGATCCTAATCGGTGGTCACTACTTCACATAGCGTAAAAAAAAGCAGAAGACTGAGAAGCCTCTAGACTGATCTACGATCAATGTCTCTCTGAGCTCTGATGGCATCCATCCAACATCAACTTAGCTCAAGGTCCTGAATAGAAAGCCTATATTTATCATCTCACCATAATCTTAGTGGTGTAGGCGCAGTTGACCCCAATCCCCAGAACCAGGAGGTCCAGTATCTTTGCAGGAACCAAACTGGGGTCGGGCACCGTCTTGTGGTAGCAGCCAGCCATGTAGGCCTGTACAACCGTCATTCGGTTCATGGTTAGTGTACCGGTTTTGTCTGAACAGATTGCCGTGGCATTGCCCATCGTCTCGCAGGCGTCCAGGTGGCGCACTAAGTTGTTGTCCTTCATCATTTTCTAAAGAGAAAAACAGGACCTCTGGCAGTTTTAGTGAGGAACTCACTCGACAATTATTGTTTTTTTTTAATAGTAGAAGAGTGGATTGACACTTTGCATCTCTCTTGTGCAAAATTACAACTTTGTGTACCCAAATCATTTGTCACCAGACTTTCTTCTATTTGAGGAAAGTTTAATGCATGGTTGGGACTCACCTTGACAGAGTAGGCCAGAGATATTGTGACGGCCAGAGGGAGACCTTCGGGCACAGCCACTACCAAAACGGTCACGCCAATGATGAAGAACTTGACTAAAAACTTCATATAGATGGGCATGCACTCGCTAGTCCAGGGAATGCCCTGAATCACGAAGGTGTCCACCAGGAAGCGAACAATGAGGATGACCACGGTCAGTGTTGACATGAAGAGGCCTGACGGTGAAAAGGGTTTTACGCAGTGCAACTAAACTTCACGCTGTGCCCACATTTCAAGATGGGGTGCTATTGAGTTAGAAAGTTTGTCGCAATTAGTACCTGCTTTTCCTATCTGCACAGCAAGCTTGGTCAGCTTCCCTTGGAGGACAGACTTCTCCTTCTTCCTCAGGTTGTTTTTCTTCTTCTCTGGTTCAGCATCCTCATTAAGTGGTTCCATCTCCATGGCTGCCCCGTCTTTGTTCTTCCCTGCTAAGGAAACAAAGCAATGTGTTTGGTTGAAATTATGTTTTTTACAATTAAGATAATAGTAATTTATCTCAATATTTTGGTGCCCTGGTCACATGAGAAGGTTGAAGCAATTAAAACACTAGTCCACTCCACTGTATGTTTTTTTTCTCATGCTATTGGGTGATTTCTGGTGGTGCAGTGGTTCATTCACCTTACTTCAATGGGGGAAGTGTGGGATCATTTCCCACTCATTTGCAGTGGATTGTGAGAGTGAATGGTTGTCTGTCTCTGTGTGAGCCTTAGAATTGACTGGCGACCAGTTTAGGGTATTGCCAGCTGGGATAGGCTTTAACAACCCTGACAATGTGTTGAAAATAAATGAATGGTTCATTTCCCTAAAAAGTGGACCATGCTCCTGTTTGAACATTGGCTAAGCAGGTGTGACAGGACAAGCTGTTGTGTGTCCCTGTGTGTGTATGTCTTGATCCCAATAGGTTATTAGTGGACATGAAGACGTAGCAGCAACAGCAGGCCGTTCTACAGTAAAGAAAGAAGCCACTGAGCTTAAGCAAGCTAATCTGCTTGCTCCTAATCACCGTCAATAGAGTCAAGAGCACCTGCTTCTGGGGGAGGGGTAGTAGTGTCTAGGTGGGATATGGGTGGGTCAACTGGTGCTGTGTGATTCATTAATAACCAGGGACCCAACCAAGAACTTCATTGGGAAAATTCCAAGACCTAGAAATAATGTCATGTTCGGTTGGTTACTATGCGCAAGCAAAATTTCCAATGCCAACAAAACAAGACCAAATGGCAGTAGCTACCACCTCCTTTATGTGTTGATTGTTTGGGTTAGCATACAAATGGTTGATAGATGGCGTCATAAATAGTTGTGACTTTCTCTTCTTTTCTTAGATGAATTGATGGTGATTTAGTTTGGATGCCTGAATAGGAAATTGAGGTTTGGAAAAAAGTGTTTTTGTATTTTTTATCAATCAGTTATTTGACGTTTCTTGATTGATAGATAGGTTTAATGATTTATTGGATTATTGGTTTGTGGTTGATCGATAGGCTGAATAATTACATAGTGGTAAGATAATTTGATCAATGTAGGAATTTATTGACAATTGATTGATTTTTGAGTTTATATTGCTTTTCTGACTGATAGGTCGATTGATGCCTGAACTCAGTTGTTTTGATGTTTGAATTAATAAATCCTCTTGATTGATTTTCACATTTTTGGCATTTTTGGCATAAATCATACATTTTGTTTTTCACTTGAGATTGATTGTTTCTAGATTTGGTGATAGACTGACTCATTGATAGTTGATAGAAAGGGCAAGACTGATCATTTCATTCATTATTCAACCTATTTGTTGATTGGTTGAGCAAAAAGGAGCAGTTTCCCAATTAGTATCTGTTAGTTGGAGATAAACCTAGTTAGACTCAGTCATATTTGGTGGAAGTGCCACTCACCTTTCTTGCCTTTTTCATCCTTTTTACCTGCAAAATAAATAAAACAGGATATTAGCAAATATTCCATTACATCCTATTTTTATGGGAGTCCACATACGTACTTTTCTTGTCCTTCTTCGCCTTCTTTTTGCGCTCCTCCTTCCTTTTCTTCTTCTCAGTCTTGTCATCATCCCCATCACCTTCTTCATTGGCCCCAAGCAGCGCAAATATAATGCCCGTCTGAGAGTTCACACCCACCGCTGTCACCACCATCTTGCCTGAACCTTCCATAACGTGGGTGCCTGGTGCAAAATGGGGACATTGTGGTCTCGGGATAAGTTATTGTGAGGTAATCTCCTAATAAATGAGCTCTGTTTCTATGCTAGTGATGTAAGCCAAATTTCTCTATCAGTCGAATTACACTGTTATATTTGTATGTATTCAAATTTAAAAAAACAAAACAAATATAGCAAAATATACAAAAATGCAATGTTGAGGGTAGGCTGTGAAGGTGAGAATGTAGCTTCTCTATCTTGGGGAAGTACTTGCTAATATCTGTATGGTAAGAAATGTTCCTCTTTTCTCAGAGATTTCACAGTAGTACCGTACATTGTCCATCACCCCATAAAACACAGGTGTCCAAACCAGTCCTCTAGTGGTTGCGGGTTTTCATTATAACTGAATAAGAGGATATACTTTCACCAATTTGGTGTTTTAAAAAGTGAAAAACCCTCTACATCTACATTTCTGTCATGTAATAATAGTAGAGTACCTGAAAGCAACATAGGATCTTTGTCTGTGCTCTTTTTTACGTGGTCGGACTCTCCGGTTAGGGAGCTCTCATCAATCTTCAGGTCATTGCCTTGGATAAGGACTCCATCGGCAGGGAGGAGGTCACCTGGAAAAAACCACGAGCATTGTTTTGGTAACAAAGATATGTTGGGATAAGAACATAACTGTTTTAGTAATTCTGTAAATAGTTTTGGTTTATTCACTAGTTTGTCAGTAAGTCAGTCAGTCAGGTAGGTAGATTGCTGTAAAGGCTTTGGTTGGTCTGTTGGATGAATGACTGGTGAGTCAGTCACAGGGTTAGGATGTGTTCTTAGTTTGCCAGTCAGGTAGTTAGTTGTTTTATGTGTAAATTAGTCAGCCATTTACTCTTGATACTGTTCATGGGTAGGTCATTAAAAATGTTTGGTCTGTGGTCAGTCAGTGAGTGAGTTAATAATTGTTTATTTGGACGGATTATTTGTTTGTGGTCTGTCAAGCAGTTAATTTGATACTATTCAATTCATTCACTCATTCATCTTCCATATCGCCCATCCTCGGAAATGTTGAAGGGGTTGCTAGAGCCTAACCCAACTGTCTTCAGGCTAAAGGCAGACTACACCCTAAACTGGTCGCCAGTAAGTCGTAAGGCACACAGAGACAGACAGCCACTCACAGACTGCCAACAAGTCAGTTGGAAGAACCACTGCATCACCGGGTGGCCTAAAAGTCAGTTGTTTTTTGGATATTTGTTGGGTGTCGTAGGTGGGTCAATTGGTCAGGTGGACATTTTATTTTTGTGAGGTAATAAGGAACTTTCTGGTCACTCGGGTATTTAGTCCGTTGGTCAGGAAGTGAGTAGTTTAACAGTCGTTGTTACAATGTTTGTTTGGCTTAAGTTTGTCAGTTTAGGTTAGGTAGTTGTTAGATGTTTTCTGGTTAGTCTTGGAATCATTTAATCAGCTAATATATTAGTTTCTCTGTGGGATAATATACTAATAGTTAGTTGTGGTAGTACTTTGTAGATGAGGGGTTCTTGAAGTACTGTTGGTTGCTGTGTCAGACAGCCTGTTTTCTGCTCATTAGACAGTTTTTGTCTATATTTTGTAATTGTTGAATATACTGACCATATTTGATGTGTGCGATGTCGCCCACGACAATGTCGGACACTTTTATGTGCGTCATCTGCCCTGCACGTAAGACGCTGAACTTTTGCTCTTGCTCAATTCGGTTCTGGAGACCTCGAAATTGTTTCTCTTTGCTCCAGTCGTTAAAGGCCGTCACCAGCACTACGCACACCACCGAGAGCAGGATGGCCGCACCTTCGATCCAACCCGTCTCTGCCTCACCCTCGTCTCCCACGCTGCCCGCCGCACTCCCGCAACCTATACGCATGGACGGACAGAAAGATTCATATAGTTGTTTAATTTATCATTTGACTTATGTACATCAGGTTAAACATGACTTATAATTCTTAATACAATGCACAATAACAACAATAGCAGTAATAGTAGAAGTTACATGACCACATCTTAATAATTAACAAAAAAAACTTAATATTAAAATCTAAATTTACTGTATATATATATATATATATATATATATATATATATATATATATATATATATATATATATATATATATATATATATATATATATATATATATATATATATATATATATATATATATATATATATATATATATATATATATATATATATATATATATATATATATATATATATATATATATATATATATATATATATATATATATATATATATATATATATATATATATATATATATATATATATATATATATATATATATATATATATATATATATATATATATATATATATATATATATATATATATATATATATATATATATATATATATATATATTTCTTCTAAATGTAATAAAAGACAATTAGAAATGGTGTAATAAAATAATATAATAATATATGTTTGCTTATCAATGCAGCACCAGAGCTGTAACTAGTGTGAGATGACACTTTTTTAGCCAAATTTTCCAGTGTGGGAATTTTTGTTAAGCATTATCATGAATCACAGTTCTGTGGTGACAAGGAAAGCGAACTAGAGTGATGAACTCACTGTCCCTGTCGGCATGCGGTGGTCTGTAGAAAGAAAGGCCAAGTGAAATGATGGCGGCCACTTCCAGGATGATGAGCGTCACATCCTGCAGTGCCTCCCACACTAACTGCACAAAGGTTTTTGGCTTCTTGGGGGGGATCACGTTAGGCCCGAAAGCCTGCCGCCGAAGCTCCAGGTCCTCCCAGGAACCGTCGAGACCTTAAAGTACACAATACATACACTACTGCAATCACATATACAGTATATGCTTATTTCCGTTATGCCCTTTATGTCAGTTTGCTTTTTATACAATTATTCGGTTGGGGACTATTTACTGTGATGTTAGTCCAATAAAGTCAGTGATGTGAATATCTCATCATTTCTTACTGACTTTTACTGAGTGAGACGTGTTTATACATTGCGACTTTCTGTAGCAACCCGTTGAAAAAAAAATGGAACAATCGAGATGAATCCATTGGTATAATTAGGCCTCTAAATAAATTGGTGTTTTATTTCTATAGGATTGTTTCAACTGAAAATTGAAGATTCAATACAAAGTTTTCAGAATATAAATTTAAATAGTAACCCTTTTAATCTGAAATCAAACAAGATAATAAATCAGTCAGTTTCTCTTCAGATCAATAGTGAGAACGTGAGTGTGAATGTTTTTTTTTTTTTTGTCTTTGTATGACTGATGACCAGTTTAGGATTAGTACGAGGACAGCCGGAAGTGATGTGTTGGGTTGGATGGATTTTTCAAGCTGTTGCTGACATTTTACTGTGACTGCAAGTGTTTACTGAGCGTCTGCGAGATTCTCGCACATGAATTAATGATGTTGACCAGGAGGCAAAATGTCACACGCCAATATCATGAATGTGATTCATCAAAGATGAAGAAACACCTTTTCCACACCCTATCTATTACATATCATGGGCTATTTTGAGTATGCTCAATAATATATAAAGGGAATACAGTCCTTATATGTTGTACTTAACAGTAGTTCAGTTTGCAGGATATTAAATGAGTGCAATCACAATATTAAAAAATCTATTTAAAAATCAATGTATTTCTTTGCTCTTTTTTAAAGTTACATTTGATTTCCAATGTGAATTTATTTAAGTGAAGTCTGTTTATCTGATATTTGTTTTTTTAAAGGAGTTTGTGTATTTAATCTTTTTTTAAATGTATTTTAACATTATATGTTTTCTAGGGCACAGTTTGTATCCATTTTAACAGCCCCATTAAATATAAATTACTGCAATGCAATGTGCAGGCATAACGTAAGGATATTTAACCACTTACACACACAAAAAAAAGCATTTTCATATGGTTAACCAGTCTGACAGAAATTATTTTACAAATACACAGAGACACATTGAGTACAGACCTTCGAGAGCGGAAGTTCTAAGTCTGGTGCAGAGTCCATTGACGTCCTGGTAATTTTGTCGTATCCTTTCCTGGGCGTCATCCCCTCGTAGCTCCATGAGGGAGCGCAAATCCTGGAGCGAGCAGCTGAACTCGGCCTCCAGGTAAGCCGAGCCACGGCGCCCGTGTTTGGGACCGCGGAATGAGCTGTTGGCCATGTCGCCTCGCGGTAAATGGACGGCCTAAATTTGAAGGTCGGACTCAGAGGTCGGCTTGGTGTGAGGTGAGGCGTTGACGTGGATTCTGTGACTGTGAACACATGTGGGGAAGTCAAATTGAACATTTTACAGGTGATAGTGACAGCTTGTGATACACTATTTCGATTTTCGACTATTTACTCCTTTTTTAGGAATTAAGATGTGCCATGGTTCAAAATTATTGCACTACAAATTGACCTGGCAAATTGCTGTTTTGAAATGACAGGGTTTTTGAAGGTTATCTATTCATTTTCCATACCACTCATGCTCACATGAGTTATGGGGGGTGCTGGAGCCTATCCCAGCCAACTATTGGCAGTCGGCGGTGGACACTCTCATTTGGTTGCTAGCCACAGGGAAATGAACAACGATTCAGGCTTGGACTCCTATCTAGGTACAATTTAGAGTGTTCATCTCGTCTACAATGCAAATTTTGGAATGTGAAGGGGAGACCGGAGCACCCTGAGACAAACCACAAATAGACAGAGAGAATGTTTCACACAGAAAGGTCAGAACATGTGTATGGATTGAACACTCGATCTTTGAACTTTGAGGTGGACGTGCCAACCACTCCTTCTCATTGCCACTCTTTTTGAAAGTCAAAATGTTAGAACTGTAACAGAGCTCGAGCATATATCTGGTAGTCAGTTGAAAAAACACACCTGGTTCCCAGAGCCATCTGCCGGTTTTTGCTTTACGCAATGTGGCCGACTGTTTAGGGCACAGTCTTCTTGGGGGTCCAAGAAAGCCGATCACCATTGTTTTTATCATTTATATTACCAGTTGTCCAGACTATAAACACCTAATTTCCACATCAAGTTAGTGTTGTGGACCGTCTGCAGAGGCAGCAATGCCTCTGCCCGTCGTCATCAAATCTAAAATAAGGCATTTTGTTTTCCTTTTCACTGTAGCACATTTCGTATGATGCTTTAGTGTGTGATTACACATGACATGAGCCAAGGAAAGTCAAGTTTTAGATTCAATACAATCATCCAGATCACACAATTTAATGCTAGGTATAAAAAGAATGCCCTGTGATTTGCTGCCTGGTGCCCATAGTTAGCTTGTGAGGATAAGTGGTTCAAAAATGTAATGAATATCCAATTTTATGAATTTCCAACAGTTTAAATATACAGTACAGTGTACACCTTCTGGTCATATCAACCCAGGTTTCCATTACAAAGGTACTCTCCTCTATACATTTTCTCCATTTTATCTGATTCATTTTCAATCCTCTGTATTTTTTCAGGACACATTGAAAAAAAATCCTGGGTTCGAATGCTAGTGTCAATGTTAACTTGGTGCCTGTGACCTGGCGTAATCTGTGTCAATCAGTCAGCCTTAATCTGAGCTGGGCACAAACGGATGGACAAGTGAAAAATGGGAGGGGAGAGAGAAGTCACGGCAGACGGAGGAGCAAAGACGTACCTTCACTTCCTTAACATCAAATGAGCTCAACTCTATATTATTTGTATTCTACTTGTAAGCAATCTTAGCGCTGTACACGTACAATTCAAACACACCCACATTAAAAAAGGAGTTGGGAATTATAATCTAACATTTGTTCCAATTTTCCTCCATTTTCTAGTTAAATAATTAACCATGTTAGGATTTCAAGTTTCATTTTTTAAATATTGTTTCCTGAGTTCATAAAGCTGTAAAAATAAGAGATATATGTTTTACTATACCAATTAAAATATATTAAACACAACTATTGCAGTATATTTTTGCAAGCAGATGTTTTATCCTAAAAAAAATCATTTTTTTTAAATTGTTGAAGTTACTCTTTACATTTGAATTGTTAAATTAGTCGATTTGTCCTGCAACTAAACAGTAGAAATTATTTTGGATAGAATAACAGTCATTAAAAGAAGGAGCATTAACTATAGACGGGTTACATTGACCTGCAAAACAACACTTTATAAGAATATTTTTAAAAATCCATCACATTACCTAAATATTTTGGAATTTATTCTAACTGTTTTTTTTTGTTATTGGTTCAAAGTATACCATAAAACATGTTTAAAAACCAAGAAAGCATTATAATGATGTATTATCTGCAGGTAAGATAATTTAGTCGGTCATGTATGTACATGTCACCCTGTATGACATGAGAAATACATCTTCACAGGAATACCTCAGTCAACTAAGCAGCTCTACAATAACAAACACCAATTTATCTCTTATAATGTGATAATGAATACAAGTGAAGGTACTTTTACCTACCCAAACCTCCTTCATGGCTTCTGGTGGGCAGCAGGAATTAGTGGCGTTCCGATTACACTGAGCAGGGTCGGGCACACCCGTCCCACAACTGCCCATAACCTGGCCAATGCTCCCCAGCTATGCACGCATCCACTCAGCGGAGGGTCCGAGGTGGTCCCGTCGAGGGTGAGGAAGTCAATATGACCTTCAGCGAGCTCCCTGCAGGCTGCTCTCCATGGCCAGGACAAAAACAGGAGCTACAGGAGGCTAAATGATTATCTGAGGAAAGCCTCGCTTAATCTAATTAGACAATCTGTGGCTTCAGTCAACACTGATGCATTGGCACCGCCTCACTACAGCCTAGAGCAACGCCCACATGTACACAAACACCAGGGCCAGAGGGACCAGGCAGACCTGGTCCACAGGGATCAGAACTAGGATACCAAGGTCATGGTCTCCAGGTATTGGGATCAAGGAATTACATCTGAAAGGATCAAGTGTTGGAGTTTGCGCCAAGAAAAAGGGTTAGTATAGGGAATTGGTCTAGACTAGAGTATCCCATTCATTTAGTCTGGAAACAGACACAGTTACAGAAAAGGAACCACATCTGCAAGTATCACGGCACCTTGGAGTTTGTTGACAAGTGTAAGCATTACATGGATCACGTTTCGTAGACTATGGATTCCAAGATCTTGCCATGCAGGATGAAGAATTAATGTCTAAAGCAGGGGTCGCCAAATGGGTCCTCAAGGGCCACTGTGGGTCCTGGTTTGTATTCAAACTGATCCAGCACAAAGAGCTAAACCAATGAGGTTTCTGCTAAAATGGGCAGTATCAGCTATCAACTGATTAGAATTGTAAGACACCAGATTGGTGAAAGATGCTGTTCTGTGTAGTTGGAATGAAATCCCGCACCATCTGCGGCCCTTTTTGGTGGTCTGTCCTCATTGTGTGAAGTTTGCATTTTCTCCCTGTGCTTGTGTGGGATTTTTATGGGTACTCTGGTTTCCTCCCACATCCCAAAATATGCAGAATGGGCTTGTTGAACACTATAGATTGCCCCTAGTTGTGAGCGTGAATTGTTGTCCATCTCCTTGTGCCCTGCAATTGGCTGGTCACCGTGTCAGGGTGTGCTATATTTAGCTGGGATAGGCTCCAGTACCCCCGGGACCCTTGTGAGGATGGTTTAGAAAATAAAAGAAGGAATACAACCAATTCAAACACAAACAATTTAGATTTGTATTCACATATATAAAAACATCTGAATCACATTTAAAAGTATATCTCAAATAAAATTATAAAACTACTATAAAAAGGATGAAAAATTCTCACACTAAAGTATTTAACGTGTAATCCAAATACAAATGCTGAGTTGCCCACACTGGAGGGGGTTTGGACAGCGACGATTACTAAAAAGCTAACATCAACTACATTTCCCAGATTTCTTCACGCGTTGACGTCACGATTTTTTTTGCCCAATGACCGAGCGCAATAGTAACGTGACCACAAGTGCAGCAGATTTGAATCGTTGAGTCTCGAGCAGAAAGCGTATTATAATAGCTTTCCTCAAAACTAAAAAACAAGGTTTGTAATTTTTGAATTTGTTAAATGTGCTGAATTCGATGTCGATATTGGATTTTGTAGTTTTACTTCGGGGTGAGAAATATTAACGTAAATCCACTAACAGACCACAGTTCAACCTAGCTTGTGTGGGCACCCAATTAATATTTCTCGTCGTGTTTGATTAAAAGGTCCATATTTTGAGATATCGTCACAAGAAATATAATGAAATTATGATTGTTATGATTGCTCATTTACAGATTTAGAGAAACACTGGCGAAATGGAGCATCGAGCTAACAGCGGTCTGTCAAACATTCTTTATATGCAGAAAATCATTCTAAGGCTGATTAAATAATTCTTGTGTGTTCTCCACAGATGTGATTTTTCTAATGGACGAGAAATTCGACTTTGATGTTTCTCTCTCACCTGACAGGTAGAAACTCACCTTCCTCTTCAGAAAAAAATAGTTATGTATAATTATGTATGGACAATCCAAATTCATTAGAATCTGGCTAAGGAAATCGACAGAGGGGAGGCATCAAAAATGTTATTATCATCTATTCTACCAATCGTAGCTGGCCGATCTACGATAGTTTCTTGGCAATCTACCAATAGATCGCTATCTATGTCATGGGCACCCTTGATATACATACAGTATGTAATTTTTGAAGTATTTAAAAAGAAAAAGTTAGGGTTGAATGAATATTTGATTTTTCATTCAGACTACTCTTGTCCTTAATGTCTCACAATGTCTCTCATACACGACAACTTTTCAGAAAATGTAGGCATGGGTTTCCTAAGGCCTTTATCCAACTTAGTGCTTTACCCTTTATTTACCTTTTTTATCACACACTCACTTCGTCACATTGGCACCCCAAACTCATGATTGACCAATGATTTGATACCCCAAAACTTTATCTATTTGAGTACGCAATCATATATGCTAAACTTTCACTGAAAGAGTCAGAAAGGTACTGTAATGTGTCAATGCTCACAGGTGGTTGGGTTAATAGCAAAGTGTAAGTCAATACTGAGGCTGAAAACGTATCTTTTTCAATGTTTTCCATCCGAAGCTCCATGAGTGATAAAGACAAAGATGACGTTTTTTTGGACATGTCCCACCATCTGGTTGAACCTATGCCCAACAAATTGGTGTCCTGCTTGGAGCAAGGGTCTGGCGAAGCACAAGTAAAGTGGAGTCCTCTATCGGGTGACCAGCTTGAAATCGTGTGCCAAGAGGCTAAGCGGCTAGCTGATCAGCTGCAGTGTGGCAAGGGTCCCAGTGGCGAGGAAGAGCCTGCCGCCCAGGGGTCTCCTTCCCTAGTCGAAGCAGATAAGGAGAACTTCATCCAAGACGCCACTGCCAAACTCAACGTGTTGGCGACGCCCCTCAGACATTGTAGCCCTGTCAAACGGCAGACCTTTCTAGTGCAGGATAGCCCTATGAAGGACTTGCCCCCAGCTGTCCAGGAACGCTTGCGGCGAGCAAATGCCGCCTCCAGTTCGGGATCCTCCGCCGCTCCGGCTACTCGTGCCTTCACACGGCTTAGCTCAGCAAGCCCGGCTGGTGGCGTCAAGACCCGTGCACCGCTACGGGGGAAAGCGGGCCTAAGTGGCGTCTTGCCTAGCAAGCCCAACGTGCCAAGGACTTCGTCTTCTGTCAGCAAGGGCGCTGAGCCCCTAAAAACCAAAGTGCAACGGCCAAACAAAGTTGGTTCTTTGTCTTTTTTTCATCCTACAAGTCAAGAAGCCCATGACCTCACACTTTTTTCTTTGTCCAGGTCGTGTCAAGTTATAAACCAAGTCTCGATTTTGCCGGCCGAACCAAGTCTTGCACTGATATTGTTTCAGTTTCCGCCAGCGTTGTATCCGACATCAGCAATTCATCTCACAACTCCAACGCAGTGGCGAAGAAGCGCACCTTTGCTCCGCCCACAAAGGTGCCTAACTATTGCGATTTGTTGATGGTGTTTTAACGGTTAGTGAACATCATGTGTGTGTCGTGTCTTCCACTTGAAGGTGGTTAGGAGAAAGTCCGGCATTGTGGTGGCACCAATTCAAAGCAGAAAGACGACAGAAAGACACAACACGTCGTCGTCCTCGTCTTCGGTGTCCAGCTTCAATTCCAGTCTTTCCTTGTCCCCGTCTGCTGGTTTGTTCATTGCTGCTTATTTGACTCATGAATAACTACGGAAAATGTTGAAATTGTGTTGTATGACGTGCCACTGCTAATCCAAACCTGGTACTGTTTATTTTTCCCTGAGTGGAAACTATTAGCAAATTAGTGTTTATATATCTGTTAGCATGGTTGAATTGAGTATTTAATGACTTTTATTGGCATATACAATACTAAATGTATAAAAAATGTCAGAATTCAAAATTTTGGCATGAGGAAGCCATTGTAACACTTTCAGGAAAGTACAGATAGCCTGGTAAGTGCTAATCAATCGAAACAATTTGAATGAAATAAAGCTGATAACTGCTCATAGTTTGCCATCTTAGTAACTTTGTCCTCCTCACAGGTAAAGTGAATTCCTCCATGAACCAGTGTCTGAGGTCTTCAACCAACCCGGTTGCCCCCGGTGTTAGCAGGCCCGCCAATCAAAGCAAACGGCGCTCCAGCAAGGGTGGTGCCACAACGGTTTTAGAGCGTACAATGACGCCGCTGTCTTCAGCCAGCAGTAAATACAGAAAGTTGTCAGAGCCTGTCAAGGGTCTCAGGACTCCAACCCAACGCCAAATCACGCCTGCAAAAACATCTTTGGATAAGACTCTCGGTGCACCCATCAATGCATCAACGTGGACTCCAAGTGGGCGGAGCATAAAAAGACACTTTACGACTCAAGATCAGATGGTCGCATCCAGCGGAAAAGCATCAGGGCAAGGTCAGGAAGATAACAACTCGTTTTTCTCAAACATTTTCACATCAGCTGTACATAAACGCTTTACAGGGCACCCATCCATGCATTTTTTTCCCCATCATAAAAAAAGACAACACGAGCATGAACTAAAACTGAAAAAATCATACTGCCATATAGCCTAACATAAGCTCACTGGAAAATAAATATTTCATTCCGGAATTGACAGCATCCACAAATAAAAGTTTACTCCTCCATCCATTTTGATATTAAATCAAAAGAATTCTGACTTCCATATGACATAATCAATGATTTGAAGAAATATCCAAATCATAAAACACAATTTATAGAAGAAGGCTACCAATTCAATGGTGCCTTTTCAACAGGAATCAATGAAAATGATGACCTTTTACAGCAATTATTAAAACGCACACTTTTCTCTTCTTTTGTTCAAGGTTTTTGTTCTCCGGATCTTTCGAAGGTGCTAAGACCCAAGAGGCTCGCGTCCGTGGCCTGCATGGAAGGGTTTGTTATTTTAAATGACTAACTAACAGGAGCTTGATTCAATTATAATGGCTGTTAAAACAATATTTGCTTCGACTAACTGTTATTGGATACAGTTTTTAAAAGTTCACATTTAATGTTAAATGCAAACTATAAGCCAAGTTTTAGACGTGCTAACTATTGTTACATATACAGTGGTACCTCTACATACAAGCATAATTCGTTCCAGGACCCAGCTCGTATGTCGATCTTCTCGTACCTACATACGTAATGATTGTGGGTAAAGAAGTTTTGTTCTAAGACAGGGTGCCATTGGCTATCGGTGTTGTGTGCACAAGTATACTTCATTACCGCGCGTTATGCGTTTTTTCTGGTCCATATGTAGGAGAAACTTGTGTGAAGTAACCGCTCAGTGCTCGTAGATATCTGTTATACATGAAAGAGATGCGGCAAAAAGCTACAATGTTAAACAGCCTCTCATGTCATGGCCACTTGGCTTTCTTACATCTCAAATTTTTTCTCGTATCTAATGCTAATTATTTGCTCGAGATTTTCCTCGTATCTTGAGCATCTCGTAGGTAGAGCTGCTCATATGTAAAGGTACCACTGTATTAGACATTGTACAGTACTAATGGTGACATCCCTGTGGTTGGGTTCTTATGAGATTACCAACTATGTTCTTCCCGCTCCCTTTAGCCTTTCCCAACTACACGGCCAGCAGTCACCCCCTACAGGAGTAATCAGGCCCATGCAGTTGCATTCCCAGCGTCCCTCTGGTCTCCCCACACCGGTCAAACGTCAAACCGCCGCTCAGACGCTTGGCAGCCACCCTCGAGCCTCCAGGTCCTCCAGAAAGCAAGTGACCCGTGACATCGACGTCCCCTCCGGGACCTCTCCAAGGTGTCTGTCCAATTCTACTGTTATGGTTGACTCCTTGAAGGAATTTGTGTTAACATTTCTTTTTTTACCTGTGTAGTCCTGCTCCCAGAGATTCTAATGGGCCAGATCTTGTAGAGATCCAACCATTTTGTCTTGAAGACCAGCCTCCTGCCAATCAGAGCGGGCCAAATAGTTCAGAGAGCGAGGAGCAGCCTCCTGTCCAACCGAGCAGCGCAAATAGTTCAGAGAGTGAGGAGCAGCCTCCTTCTAATCCGAGTGTGCCAAATAGTCCAGAGAGTGAGGAGCAGCCTCCTGCAAATCCAAGTGGGCCAAATAGTCCAGAGACCGAGGAGCGCCCACCAGAGCCCAGCAAAGAAGCCATTATCCCGCCAGAAAGCACCACACAAGAGGTTGGCATAAGAGCACTTTGGACAACCTGACATGGTTTCTAAATGTGTCCCCTTGTCCTCAGGTTCTCCTGCTGGACCTTCCAGTGCTTAAGCCCCAACCTGTGGAGAAACTGCTCATAGACCTAAGGAACACTCCCGACTTGATTCGCAACAACAGCAAAACTTGTGCCGGAACGCAGGTGCTAAATATTTTCACTTTGTAACGTGGCCAAGTTTGAACTATTATGTTTACAGCACTCGGAAATCCATCCATGTGTTGAATTGAGTTGTTTTGTCGGCCGTTTTTGTTTTTTAAAATTTCTTCAATTTATGTTGCGAACTCGTTCTCAGCTTGAATCGTTGTGGTTGAAAAGTAACATATGATTAATTCAAAGTTTTTTTTGTGTTACAGCAGCTGATTGATTTAAGTTCACCACTCATCAAGTGGAGTCCAGAAGACAAAAAGGAGAACAACGCTCCCCTCATTAATTTATCCTTCTAAAGTACACAGATGGCATGTGTGTCGCCCTGAAAACAATGATTGCTGTTTGGGATTTTATCTGTTTTGCTGCTCTTAAAAATTCTCATTTGAATAAAAGTTGTACATTTATCTTCATTCTACTTTTGTTTTATAGGATTTCTATTTTCACAGTCTTTAACAGAAATCAGATAGAAACTTTCCGTATATGAAATTGTATCAGGATGCTTAACTCAACTGCCGGACTAAGGTACGTATTAGGACACAAGCTACAATTCTTAATCAGTAGGAGGCCCATAACATCTTCAATTGAAGGTGCTTGACCAGGTTGGGCAACCTATTCCAAAAAGGGCCACAGTGGGTTTTCGTTCCTTTGCACCAATATATGTAACTACATGACTTTTTTTCCACGCCTGCAGCTGCTTCATTGCCATTCACATTTATAGATGTCCAATCTATTTCAACTGGGGAGGCTAGCATCGACTGATCATGTCTCACTGCAACTGACGGTGATAGACGTCCATTCCCATTTGCCTGGAGTCGTCAAACTACCGCAACCAATGGGTAAGACTTTAAAGATCTTTTACTTTCACTTCTAACCTCTTAAAAAAACTGCACTCAGCCCGATTTCCAATCGCGTTATCGTATAGAAAAAAAAAACGTAATTATACAAACGTTTAATCTTAGTGAATTTTGTATAGGTTTGAAATTTCTGTTAGTGAATGGCTATTAATATCCAGACTTTTGCGATTACTGACAGATTTAAAAATGAAACAAGATACCATGTGCTACATATGACGTTTATTTATCTTCTTTTTTTTTTTACACATTACCAACTTGATCATAAATACGATTAAAAATCCATACCCACATAACTTTTAACAATTGCGTCCATTGTGGGGAAGCTGCCCGTAGATGAAAGTTCTTGTTAAGTCAAACTGAACTTTTTTTCTCCCTTTAAGTGTTATAAAAAGTGGGGATACACAAGTTTTAGAAAAATATAAAAATGGGTTATCAGTCAATAAACCTGGCAGTGAGGTGATGAGCTATGTGGGTGGAAGTCAAGGGTCAAAAATGCCATTTAAAACAAGAGCAAAAAACAAAGCAGAAAGAGCACTAAAACCCAAGCAACGTATACTAAAAAAAAGACACGCCGCTAAAGCACCACCTGAAAATTATTTCAACTGTATGTATGTAAGCATGCATACTTGCATGTATGCATGCATACATGCATGCATGCATGTATGCATGCATGCATGTATGTATGCATGCATACATGCATGTATGTATGCATACATGCATGTATGCATACATACATGCATGTATGCATGCATACATACATGCATGCATGCATGTATGCATGCATACATGCATGTATGCATACATGCATGTATGCATGCATACATGCATGTATGCATACATACATGCATGTATGCATACATACATGCATGTATGCATGCATACATACATGCATGTATGCATGCATACATACATGCATGTATGCATGCATACATGCATGTATGCATACATGCATGTATGCATACATGCATGTATGCATACATGCATGTATGCATACATGCATGTATGCATACATGCATGTATGCATACATGCATGTATGCAAGCATGCATGTATACATGCATGTATGCAAGCATGCATGTATACATGCATGTATGCAAGCATGCATGTATACATGCATGTATGCATACATGCATGTATGCATTCATGTATGCAAGCACGTATGTATGCATGTATGCATGCGCGTATGCATGTGTGTGTATGAGTGTATGTATGTGTGTGTGTATGTATGTGTGTATGTGTATGTGTGTGTGTATGTGTGTGTATGTGTGTGTATGTGTGTGGATGTGTGTGTGTATGTATGTGTATGTATGTGTGTGTGTATGTATGTGTATGTATGTGTGTGTATGTATGTGTATGTATGTGTGTGTACGTGTGTATGTGTGTATGTGTGTGTATGAGTGTATGTATGTGTGTGTGCATGAGTGTATGTATGTATGTGTGTGTGTATGTATGTGTGTGTGTATGTGTGTGTATGTGTGTGTATGTGTGTGTATGTGTGTGTATGTGTATGTGTGTGTATGTGTGTATGTGTGTATATGTGTGTATGTGTGTGTATGTGTGTGTATGTGTGTGTATGTGTGTGTGTGTATGTGTGTATGTGACACATACACACACACACATACACACACATACACACACATACATATACACATACACACACACACACATACACACACACACATACATACACACACACACACATACATACACACATTGTGTGTATGTATGTGTGTGTGTGTGTGTGTATGTGTGTGTGTATGTGTGTGTGTGTATGTGTATATGTGTATATGTATGTGTGTGCATGTGTGTGTGTGTGTATATGTGTGTATATGTGTGTGTGTGTATGTGTGTGTATGTGTGTGTATGTGTGTGTATGTGTGTGTATGTGTGTATGTGTGTATGTGTGTACGTGTGTACGTATGTACGTATGTACGTACGTACGTATGTATGTGATAAGGATTACTTGCCTTGAACCAGGATCAATCTACTGATTGGTTAAGCACAACTGAATGGAAATTTACCAGAGCACGTTAAAACCAATTGACATCCCCTTCTTTAAGTTGTGCTGTTAAAAAAAGAATGTTTATTCAAATGTCTGAAATTGTCAAAAATATTGAAATTGCTTTGTATTTTTTCCATTACTTCTGTTGACATATACAGGGCTTTTCCACTTATCGCCCTGAATATGTTAGATGTGTACAAATCAGATTGAAACGAGACTTTTGGATCAAATCGTTATCCAAAGAATATCGCAAAATTGACTACACATGCATTAGAATTTTATCAAATCCTTTTGTGATGAAGACGTATAAGAAACTAAGCATAAAGTAAAAAGATAAAACATACAATAAACCTGTCTAAGTTGAAAGCATTTTACATAAAGTACAGAGGTACCTTGACTTACGAGCGCCAACTTAACAACCTTCATGTCTGGAGTCGAAAGGGGAGATAAATCGACCCCCCCCCCCCCTCTAAAAAACACTGCTAGACTAGCAAAAGTCTCGACACCCTCTATGGAGACGTTAGGCGCGGCGGCCTTTCATTGTGTGCACACACAAAACTACAAAAATTGCCACCAGGAGACTACAACCATGCAAAGGGATAAAGTGGCCTTCTCCACTCAATTCTACTTGCACAAAAAGACAACAATTCACAAATTTAGAAAAATAATACGAGGACATTAAAATCAGTCTCTGGTGGCAGCACCTGCCTGCCTGCCTGCCCCTCGTGTCGAAGGATAAAGAACCCCTCCCCTCGCCCACCAGGTGGGAACGGACGGGAGGATAAAACAGTTTGAGTGTGCTTGGAAGCCAGTTTTAATATTGGCAGTTTGAACAAAAAGTCACTTTTGTACCAAGTGGCTTTGTCCAAAGAGGTTTGATGCCAGTTTTAGTGGAAAAGTTTTTAAGCCGTAAATCGAAATCCGTCGGAAGCCACTGGCGTCCAAAGTAATTTGTATCCACTTGCGTAGAGCGGTTTGAAGCCAGTCACGATTTTTTTGGCTGAGAATTGATTAAAAGCCAGTTCCCATGGAGAGTGGTTTGAACCCAATTTTGCCAAATTCCTTCATGGTGGGTTGAAGCTGATGTTTTTCTTTCTTTTTTTTGTTCCAGGTGGGACGGACTTAGTTCTTGTCAGAAGTGGTTTGAAGCTGGTGACGGTCGTGGCAGGGGAGGCGGGCGCGGCCGAGGTAGGAGCAACCTTTCACTTATCGCCGAGGCCCAGGTAAGCGACGGCTCTCTGGACTGCGTCCTGTAGAGGAACCAGCACGCCCTCCAGGAGGCCTCCGAGAGCGCTAAGGTGGCTCGCGTCCAGATGCAGGTGAGCCAAGTAGAGCAAGCCACAGACGAGTGCCAAGAAGACGACCAACCTGAGCATGAGGGACAGGAACCCGCGCCTGGCTGGGGCTTTGGCGGCCGAGGAGGGGCTCAGCGCCGCGTCGCCGCCACCCCGGTACAACGACTCCGAGTAGGAGCGGGACTCGGTGTAGACGCTGTGACGCACGCGGGATTCGTCCAGCCAGAAATCGCTGGGCTTTACAGGCCGTCCCGCTGCTCCACGGATGGGACGCCTGCAGGTGGCGCTGTGGGTCAAAGAAAATAAATTTAACTCAGACGTCAAATCTCGGTTAAGTTCTTGATGCCTGATATTGTGCTGACAATTCATTCAACTACTTACAAAATGAAGACCTTTTTTGATGAAAAATTAAACATTTAACACAAATTCTATTCCATTTTTTCTCTTGTAAAACAATGTAACATTTCAAATGAAACAACGAAACTGTCTTGAAAAAGCGAAATTAAAAACAGTCATGAATTTGTTCCATTACTTCATTTTGTTATCACCAACTATTATTTTAACTTTTTCCTATTTGTTTAAACACTTTTACTTTAGTTAGGAAATCTGTTGACAAAGCTGAACCCACAGAAACTCAAAACAAAAGATTAATATAAATGATGTTAATTTCTTTTTTCTTACAATCTTTTTATACTTACAAAACTTTAATGCACAATAACTAAAAATGATTTTACTTTTATATTCCTTCTACGGGCATTTTAAATTTGACAAACTTTTCTTTAATACAAAAAAGAAATGAAGATTAGGAGAAAGACTGTCTTTTACCTGATGCCTGTCGGTGTGTTGATTTCATTGGCAAGAATATCTTCCACCACATTCTCGCTGCTCTTCACTGGAGTGCCTTCGCTAACTGCCATCTCTTCCACAACCTGTTCAGACAGATTTGAAGCCATTTTATATCAGTACATCACACATGTGACGGCACATTAAGATGGACAAACCTTGGTCTGTCTTCTGCTGCTGCTTCGCACGGTGACTGGAGTTTTTCCTCGGCTGCGCACGGGATTCTCCACGATGGGAACGGCCTCTGTTTCGGTGCTGGCAATTTCCTCTGAAAGACATAACATTTCAGTTTTTTTGGCTTTAGTGATGCAGCGTAACATTAAGAAAAAAAACGTTCAGTTTGGCCCTTCACTCTCACACAGAACCATTTTTTTTAAAATTCAATAGCCTGGTGGTACTTCTACTTATGAAATTAATGGATTCCAAAAACTTTTTTTCATAAAAAGTAGTATTTTATAAATAAAATAAATTATCTAATTTGTTTCATGGTCCTCAAAAAAACCCTTAGCAACTAAACCCTTTAAAATGATCAATGAAAATTATAAGAAAATTATTGAATGTATTAAATTAACAACAAGCAGAGAAGAACATTTCTATTAGCGCAGGTGAATAACTGTCAAAAGGAAGCCAAAGCAGATGACTCCATGCACACAAACATCTAAAACACTTAGCATTAAATTGCTGTCTTTTCAGACATAATCAACTGTATATCCTGCATTTTTTTCAAGATCAAAAATAATCACCGTCTTCCTTGTCACTGTATTGATCAGAGTTGGTGTTGCCATTCTGGTTGGTGTCAGCCTTTGGGAGCGTGGTGACATCGGCAGGGACCTCAGCTTCCACTACCAATTCCTCCAGAAGCTTCTGCAGCCTCTTTTCATACAACTTGCGGGTTGAAGCTGCACAGAGACAAATAAGGGTTAGCACTGAAGGCATAGGTTTGAAATGCACGGCCGGCCACTACTAAAAACCTTCCACAGGTGGAAAAACAAGCGCCTGCCATTGTCACATGCCATTTTAGGCAAACCCAAATATATTCTGGAATACTAATGTGTGTTGAAAGCTATCTTTGGTGCATGCTTCTATTTATTTAGGGAGCAGAGAATGTTTATGTTTCCGATTCTTTGACGTCACAGTCCAATGGTCAAAAAGGCTTCAGTTACTTACCCTCAATAGGTCCTGCGTCCACTCCATACTTGGCAAGTTGATGTCTAAGGTCATCATCAGTGAGATCTGTCACCTCAATCTCTACGCGTGGTTTATCCGTCTTCCTGGTAGCTTTCTGCAAGGCATTCAAAACGATCGATCCGGTTAAATCAGCGCACAATGACAAAAGATGCACAAAAAAAAAAAATCAAGTTCCACTCCAATGGTAATACTCACTCTCCCCGAGCGGCTTTTGTTGGAGACCACGGGGGCGGGTAGCTCCTCGTCGCTTGAGAAAGTGTCGACGGGCGGGCTACTTTTGTTGTTCTGCACCGTCAAGTTTTTCAAATAGAGCTGCACGTACACTTCTTTCTTGTGTTCGCCGCTTGGAAGCACCACGTTATTTGCCGCCAGCTCGTTCTTCAACTTGTCTTTTGTGAGCACCGATGGATCCTCGAGAAATTCTGCCATTTTTTCGCCCGGGATAGCTAATCGTGTTATGGAAGTGTTAGCGGATAACGGAACGGAAGGAAAGAGAACGCGCCTTGTTGTCAAACAGGATTGACTGGCGCCTAGCCGCCGATGCTAGCAGGACTCTCGCTTATTTTGACAAATAAATCCGCGCGAATCGCGTTTAGCCGGCCGAACTCAGTATTTTAGGAATGTTTGGATTTTTCTATTATAATTCCACGCGTTTTCCCTCGTGGGGGAGAGAAGCGAAAGACAAAAAATGGCAACCAACGGATGTTAGCAATTAGCTTTCAACCGGCCCACTTGTCTCTTGTCTATCGGCGTTTCGGAGCACGACCAGGAAGTTTGTCGCCTCGCTATTGGCCAAGCGGGGTCAGTAAGCGAGACTGTGATTGGGTCTCCTTGAATTGAACGCTCTGTGCGGCGGAGGCCCAGCCGCCCGATAGAAAGAAAGAAAGTACTACAACTACATTTTGTCTTCGGCGTTTCACAAGTTGCTTTTGTTTATATTGGAAAACTGTACAGGGGGTTGCTTTAATCTATATTGTTTGAGAAAACAGCTCAACAAGCACACCATTTGTGACTAGGACGAGGAATGGCGGCTGCGCGTTCAGCCCTTTTGTTTACTACACGCAAGCTTCACAGTGTCAAAGATGTGTAAATTCTCCCCAGGTTTCTCAAATGGGAGCCACTAGAGGGCCATTAAATCAATCTGTTTTTAAAAAGACGCGGTCACTGCTGCATTTTCTTTTGACGTATTGAGTCAATATGTTGAGCTGCAGTCTTGTCTTTTGACCAGTAGAGAGCAGTGCGTGCTATGTTTTCAAAATGGCCGCTTCCGCCTGGTTGTCAATTTTGGTTCCGGCCAACAATGAAATAAAATAATTATTATACTAAACTAAACAGTGCAGTTTTTTAACCAATTTGCAATAAAATCATTTCCAAATGATTCAAGGTCGACGATTTATCTGATGCATCACTCATTTTAAAATTAAAAATAAATCCTGTTTTACTCTTTCCCTGGCACAAAAGAAAAACATCACTTAATACGGTGTACATCTGCAACAGTGATAATACAAGAAAAAAAGAGCAAATGTATTTGTACTTGAGCAAAATTACTTCATAATATATAAATGGCAATAGTAGTCGTACAATTTTCTGCAGAGAATAATATATGGAAATTAGCCCCCAGCTACAATCTTACATATAGTATGTTCATTAACACGAATATGAATGTATTCATTAATACGTGCTGTCCCTTTCTTAAATAAAACAAACTCAAACACGGGAGGGGGGGGGGGATGCTGTTCAACAGCTGTCAGGCTCTTTAACAAAACAAATGGCTGAGTGTTAAGACCTACTGTATGCATGCATGTACATCTATGTGTATGTATGTATATATGTGCCTATATATATGCATGTATGTGTGTAAATGCTTTTCCTTGTTTCTGCATCCTCACCCTCTTGCTACTGTGACAAAAAAATTCCCCAATGAATAAAGTTATCCAATCCAATATGTTGTTTTGAATATTTTGTTATGATTAAAATAAAGAATTTGACAAGGTCTACTCATGTACTTTTTTTGTTTCATTTATAGCAATTTTAATCTTAAATTAACCAGCAAATTAACAACCACTTGACAATTGCTCATTATGGAACTGCTGCCCGTACAGTTAGTTCACCTGTTTAATTTCTCAGTCCAAGCATGCAAAAAAAAGCAATGGATCTATCAAGAAAAATAATCTGAAAGGTCATTCAGATTTTAAGGCGCCATTTAAATATTAATTGAAATGAGTCCAGCCATAACTACAGATACTGAAGCCACATGAAATTTCAGTAACCTCCATCCAATTCCACAGCCTCTTCAATGAAACACAACCAAAAACAGAAACAAGCATGGGGGCGACATCCCTACAGTTTACGGGAGAAATGTTCAAATCGAAGTTGTCAATCCAGCTCCTTGCTGGCCATGGTATTTAATCCAGCAAAGAACTTTCTGGCCCACGACTGACACAAGCCAGCAGGCCTTCTTCTGACAGACATGCCATGTGGTGGTGGTTGTGGCTGTGGGGACAGTGGTTTGAGGCATTGTGGCTCCCCACTTGTCCTTCACGACCAACAACTCTTCTCCACCACACCCCCGCACACCCCTGAGCTACAAAACCACACTTAATACAGCACTTGAAGCATAGTTCAGCTTTTCCACAGCCAAGCTGCCAGTGTAGCGAAAGGCTGCAAATGTGGAGCCCTTGAGAAACACCTCTTAAGCTTTCTTTGTGTGTAATTTATACAGAAAATAAGGCGCGGGCCAAGAATCATAGCGAGCACCTCTTTAAGCATAACAGTCGTGGCCTCTGAAAAAAAATGATCAAAGTTGACTCTAGAATGGTCAACAGTCCCATTTTCAGAATGAGTTCACTTTATTAAAGCAAATGGGCCCCGGCGGTGGGTCTGATATGATGTCTCGTGACAGATAACTGCAAAATAAACTAGGGGAACAAATTAAATGCCTGCTAGGAACCAGACAAACACGGCGGCGCGGTCAGGAGTGAGAAGGTTACATTGATCGTTTTCATTAAAAAAGTGTAAAAGCAACGCCCCGATGAAGCCATGAAGTCAGACTCCTCAATTTAGTTGATCTTGGAGAGTTGGAAAAAACCACAGCAGTCAGCCATTAGAACTTCTCACCCATTCCCACCTCGGCTTAGAACATTTCCTCGTACGATCACGACCTTGTCAGCCCATGTGCACGCATCCATTGATCCAAAGTGGAAAAAAAACATATTTTGGGGGGAAAAATATGCCGCCGGCGAGCCAGACGTGTTTCTTACAAGAACTCAGTTCTGCAAGGCTCAAGGGATGAACTCCATAGTGTTTGTTATTTTTTGTTTTTTTCCAAGTCGGAATCCAAGTGCAGGACCAGCAGTGCCTTGAGATATGAATGATCTGACGTAGGACATTTCCAAGATACAAGCAGTCATTTGGGCTAAATTCAGCATGTATTGTCAATCTAAATTAAACTAAACTTTTAATTCTGCTGGCATACTGCCGTGACCTGAACACAAACAGTGCAGTAACAACAATAACAACGTAGACAGACAATATTAATTTACACTTTCATCCATTCATTTTCTGAACCACTTTATCCTCACTAGGGTCACAGAGAGGGGACCCTATCACAGCTAACATGGCGGGGGACACCCTGAATTGGTAGCCAGCCAATTGCAGTAAATTAACTGTTATACGTTATTTAAAAAAAAAAAAAAATGGTTTCATTTCAATGGAAGCTGTCGCTTTGAGATAAGAGTGTGATCCCAGCCAATTTCAACTTGTATCTCAAAACATCCCTTGATTAATGATAAACACCACAATGCAATGATTTCATTGTGAAACTAGAGGAGCCAATCACTGAATCGAACAGTATATACAAACAACCGTTGTGACATTATGACAAGTGTTCTGGCAGGAGTACCCATGGAAAAGCAACACAAAAACAAGGGAAAACATGAGCAAATTTCAGGATTTAGGAGGTGAATCTAAGCTCCACTGTGGATTTTCAAATCTGCTTCTCGTAATTACACGCATTTTCTTTGGCTAGTTGTTGTTTTTCCCACACATTCGAACGTTAGTGTTCTTTTCCCATCACAGCCGCACGCACCCCTCCTCTATTCTGTGAACAGTCAGCCTGTGAAGCCTTTTCAGTCTCTTCTGTGATTAAGGGTTACAAATAAACTTGCCTGGGGCTTAAACTCGCCTGATTTTTCCACCGTTCCATCGGACTCAGTGGAAATTGACACTTACGACTTGCACATATGGGACTTCCTCCGCGTCAAAGTTTGCTACGTGTATCTTCAATACAGACGCTTTCACTTCCCACTAAGGTCAAAATTAGCCAATCACAGTTCGTGACGACACAAGATTGATGCCTGACACAAAGTTTTCCCTTTTAATAGAAATTCAACATCAGCTACATGAAAAGTGACACGCCGTACTATTTGCCCCAAGTTCAGCGAGGACATTACTAAGTACGCCAGTGTATTGGAAAGCCAAATAAAACGTAAAAGGTCCAAATTATAATAGTTTGGCAAACACATGGAGGAGCGCTTATGATACGAGCGGGCCGCCGTCCCGATGGGCATCGAAGAGAGCCAAAGGAAGGGAGTCTCATTTTTCTTCTGACGGACATGTCTACAACTCGACGTGTGGCCTTTCAACTCGAATTTTGGATTGTCAACACATGAAAATATTGTGCGACTTGAGCGGAAGGGCTGTCTCAAGGCCAGGACACACACTGACAAGTCTGAAATCCCGTGCCGCCCGCCTTGCTCAGAAGCGAACCGACTTTTCTCCACAGGAAACGTCGTCTTAATTATTTTGGCAATTAAATGTAGCACCCTGATTAAATATTATTGCGCCACATTGGGGTAAGAAAGTGTAGCTTGCGTTTAAAGCAAAAGTTTGGATTGCTTAGCGCATGGCTCTTAAAATTCAACTTTATCTTGGAACCACTGAGGAAGGACAGCCAAATAAGTTGTTCATGGGTCAAACTGTGTCTTGCCACCATAAAAAACAGAGTTAACCTTTGAGAAGCCTACATTAGTCACATTATTTCACCCTTGAAAGAAAAAAATGAACATAAAGTGCAAGCTTTTCCACTGCCATGCATAATTGGATTACGTAACTACGCTTCTTTGGAAAGGTAAACATTGTTAGCAAATTGAATATAGCCTGCTTTGGTTAAAGTTCAAAACAGCAGCCATGGAATTATTGTCCTATTTGATTATTTGTTTTTATTTTTGGGAGAGTATTTATCGGATGGTAATGGCCATAAAGGGCTTGATGTGTCTTTTCTGAAAACTTGTTTGCCATTGGCCAGATATTTGCTTTTAGTCTAGTGAATTGACTTCTTAAATAAATAAAAGAATTCTGTTAGACCAGGTGTGGGCAAATTTTTTGGCCCGGGGGCCACATTGACTTTAAAAAAATTTGACAGATGGGCAGCACAAGATACGATAAAAAAGTGCATCCGTTAACAGTACATATGAAACATAAACAGAAAAAAATATCAAAAATAAATAAATAAAATTAGTGGAGTCACTTGCATCTCAAGGAATTACAGTAATATTTATATAGTTTAGTATATAAACTAAAAAGAAAACACACCTAAAACTCATAAATTGAAAAGAATCTAGATCACCTGTGTCAAAGCGGCAGTCCGGGGGCCACATCTGGCCCGCTGCATTATTTTGTGTGGGCCGTAAATCACGAGGGCCGACTTTTTGTTTTAGGATCAAATTAAAATGAAGAGAATAGATGTATATTACATTTCCTGATTTTCCCCATTTTAAATCAATAATTGTAATTTTTTTAATCCAATTTTTTCTGTGTTTTTTGTTCAAAAATAATTTTGTAAAATCTAAAAATATATATAGAGAAAGCTAAAATAAACATTGTTTTAGATCTATCAAAAATTGAATATTCAGGGATTTTAATCCAGTTCTTTTAATCCTTTTATAAAATAAAAAAATGAAATATCATATCTAATATGGTCCGGCCCACATGAAATCAAATTCAAATTAAAGCAGCCCGTGAACCAACCCGAGTTTGACACCCCTCATCTAGATATTTAGTGATAGAAAAAACTCGCAAGATTGTATTTTCAAGTCTTTTTGTACTTGTACTTATATTCAAGTGCGAGTACATCTGCAACCAGTACGTACGTAGTAGTCATTTTTTGGGGGTGTGATCAACATGGAGGGCGACCTCACGCAGGCCAGTGCCAGTGTCTTGAGTTAACAGGAAAGAACATTTCCGTGCTTAGCTTGGCCGCCGCTTTCGACAAGCGGGCTCGCCTCTGCTTAGTTTTTCTGTCCATGCGGTGGAACGCCGGTAGCGGAGCGGGACGGCAGAACCGGCCAAAAGCCTCACAGGGCCCCTGTGAAGTGTCGGCGTGACACCGCCGTGGCCCGCCACCGCTTCCTTTCTCCGGCGGGCGCCCGCCTTCTGAGCTCATGACGGGCGAGCTTTAGCTTTGACCGGATGCTGTTCACAGACGGCAGACAACCGTGAGCGAGACTAAGCAGCAACGCGTCTTGAAGCCTTCCCACGGCTCGATACATTCCACTTTTAAGTGCTTCGTTTTCCAATCGAGCAACGAACCTGCATAATGTAAAGACATCCGATCAATAAAAGAAGCTCCGGCAAAACGTGGCCCATTTGCCTTGTGATAAGACGTATCCGACTTTACCAGTTTTTCCAGGTACAGGGTGACCCAAAAAGATGCATACCCGATAAAAAAATCATTTTTTTAATGAATGTCTCAAAGAATTGAGGAACTGAAAATTGCCATCACAGCAAAAATAAGAGCCATCCCGAAAGAGGAGTGTATAAAAAGTGATTGACAACTTTGTCAGACGAGTACAGGTTTGCTTGCAACGGAATGGTGGACATTTTGGAACACATCTTGGGAAAGCCATAAATTGACAAAAAATTGACAGAAATAGCTGAAACTCTGGTGAATGGTCTTCCATAAACTGTACAATGTGTGGTTGTAATTTGAAATAAATATCTTTTTAATCAAAGTCAAAATAGAAATTTTCATGAGTCACCCTGTACTTCATGTCATTTGGCTGCATTTTTGCTTCAAATTGAGAACGCAAAAAAACAATGGTTTGCTTCATAGGAACAAATATTCAGAAAAAGAAGCTTAAAGCTGTCTAACTTCATTCCCAAGTTGGATTTTGCTTTTTGTTTAGTGTTAGAGAATTACATAATATGTGGTTGAAGCTGCCAAACAAGTTTGGTTTAAAAATGCCCTGAAAGCTTCATGTTAACAAATTATAAAAAGAAAAAAAAATCAAACTAGTGATCAAATAGCGTCTACAGTTGAAACCAGATGTGCACGTACACCACTACTGCATATCAAAAGCCATTTTTTTCTCAGTCCAACATGAAATCAAACAAAATGGTTAAGAAAACAAATATATTTTCTAAATGCCTGAATACTGAGAAAACCATTGCATTTAGACTTTTTTCCTGACTTTTTGTTTACATAAACTTGGCAGGAATTTGGTAGCATTGCCTTTATGCTTACACTCATTGCTTTTAATGTTTTAAGGTCTCCTTCCACGAATCAGGAATTTAGAATCATTCTGCCTAATTGATCTTGCTTAATTGAGACAAAACAATTTGCCTTTTCAGGTCTGGCTGTAAAGTTTCAGTCCAGTCAAGACTCGGAACTTTGCAACCACTCCAAAACATTGTCAATTTAGAAGACCAGACTAATGTCTTCAGATGTGGCTTGATTATTTCCACTCAAATGTTCTTTTCTCACGATGCCATCTGTTTTGTCAAATGCACCAAAACATCCCCAGGACATGATCTTGCCATCTTCTTTGTATACAAACAATTTCATTTATGGCCAAACTCTTCCATTTTTTGGTTCATCGAATCACAAAATCAAGGTGTTGTGCCTGTGTGCATTTTATGAACTAATATATAATTTCAATTCTTTGTTTAGTGGAATGGACTGGCTTAAATTGGTATAATTGACTGTGTATACTAAACAATTCAGCCTGCATCTTCATAAGGGATTCTATTTATGTCACAATTGCTATGGATATTTTCCACCAAAAACACATTTATAACTGACCTACAAAATGATAGCCTGACATTTTACATTTTATTGACTGTATGTTTGTTGATTAAATGAAAATTGCCACCAATAAATTCCATCCAAGGATGATACAGACTAGTCAAAATATTTTGGGGAATTTTTCTTTGACTTTCTCATTATACAAGCACAGAAAGTGTGTTTCAGTTTTTCCTCCAATTTATGTCAATAACCTGATAGGAAAGCTGTGATTGTGTACATTATGTTTTTTTATAGTTATTTTGTGGTCAGTCTACCTGTTTGCATGTTCTCCCCGGGCCTGCGTGGGTTTTCTCCGGGTACTCCGGTTTCCTCCCACATTGTAAACATGCATGGTAGGCCAAATGGACACTCTAAATTGCCCCTAGGTATGAGTGTGAACGTGATTGGTTGTTCGTCTCCACAGATTCCGGGTGTCTCCCGCCTCTGGCCCGAAGTCATCTGGGATAGGCTCCAGCACCCCCCACAACCCTAGTGAGGATAAAGCGGCTCAGAAAATGAATGAATGGATATATAAACTCCTAGTTATCCCACTTTTGAAGAAAGTGTATAATACTGGCCCACCACAAAAAGAAAAATAATCTCAATCTTGAAATAATGTGCATAACTTTTTGGGTTTGTATGCTATGTTAACTTACAGTATATTGAAAGACGTGTTAATGTAGGGTAAAGCAGCCCCCCTTTTCCTTTCTTTGACTTTTCCGCCCATGTCCGTCAGTGGAAAAAGTTTGTCCATCCCTGCAAAATTTGCATTTGCGCAGGTGTAGCTAATGTTCAGTTATTTCTCCTGGTGGTGTTAAGTTATTTGACGCATACGGGAGCTCTGGCCTCCTCGTCTCCTGCAGTCAGCACACATTCCGAGACAAAAGTCCTTGCTCAGCTGATGTTATCGTACGCCCAACACTTCATTACTTTCTCTACCTGGCACGGCCCGAGCTGGCTCATACGCCCGAAGGCCTTGCGGGGCGTGTGGGAAAATCACTTGTTGTGTGTGGTGTCCACTGTCTTTTAAGGGAAGTGCTATGGTCAAGTAAGTACTAGCCCGTCTTCCACTCTTGGGTAGCCTGGCCCAACGTAGGGTCTGAAATTGAGGCTGGCACGGAGGACATTTTCACTCCCTCTCATTCCCAGAGATATAACTCCTCGTACCGTCAAATCCCAAAATAACATTTTACAGAATCCACGCTCCCTCCTTTTGAAATGCTTGAAAAACTCTATTTGTTATCGTAATGGTTTTGAGGATATGCAAGTCTTGAAAGTCAGTGATCATAATTTCCAGTCCCCGCGACTCCTTTCCAATCCCTCTGGATTAATGGTTAAATTCGCTCTCATCCCGTGGGAAAACCGAAAAAAAACGTCAGCCCTGGAGCGACTAGACCGAGCTCTGGTCGTCTAAAGCCTCGCGGCACGGCGTCGGAGGACAAATACTGCCAAAGTCAGCTGGTTTTGGCCGCCCGCTTGCTCGCCCCATGGCGTATCCAGCTGAGCTCCAATAATTTGACACCTCTTAAGCAGCTGGACCCTTTTTTTGGCGCGACAAGCAGCACTTTGTTTTCAATTCTCCCCATGTTCAACGCGCAATAAAAAAATGACCGTCAGCAACATCGCACACAGTGTTTTCATCCACTTTGACACCCCCCCCCCCCTTCCCCGAGCCGTTTCAATCTCCGCTCGGCCTCCTATGTGGGATTTAACATACACTTTGTGGTAACCTTGCTAAGTTATCCCTTTTTTCCCCCTCCCCACGCTTGTGAATAAAGGCTTGTTTCTGTACGCCGCGCTTGTTAAGACTTCAAGGACAGCTCCCTCCATCTGGCATTAAGTATGGCCGGTGCCAGTGTCGGGTTAACTGACACTCCTGCACTTAAACTAATGGCAGTGAGCAGTCATCTCCCATGAGGCGCTCACCTTGGAAAAAAAAATGGGGGAAAAAAAGGCTCACTCTCGCCCCCTTATCCCCAATCATGCCGCTGTGCTCCCGCCACCCACTGAATGAAAGTGCGGGCATGAAAAGAAGGATTGTTTCAGGATTCGGGCATACATGGCTGCAAATGAAAATATGTAACACGCATGTCCTGGCTTGGTTTTGCCTCACGTTTATAGTTTGATGGCACTTTGAGTAGCAAAAAAAAAGGGGTGGGAGGAGCTAGTATGGAACGTCATTAGGATCCACAACATGCAAAACAGGTTTCTTGATTTTTTTGGGGGGGTGTTTTTCTGACTATGTCTTCTGAGGAACAGATGTGGCCGAGGGAAAAGACCACCGGATGAAAACCAGAGCGTGTTGCGTGAAAATAGGTCTTTAGGAGATTTTTCCTTTCATCTTAGTTGCTTTGGGAATAGTGGATTGACATTTTTGATTTGGCGTTAGTGTCTGAATATACAGTTTCCCCTGTTTAAATGAATTCAAAAGGCCATGAAAAAATAGCGCACACACGCACAATTGATGTTTTGAGTTATGACTGTGGTCTGATTAATCTCCAGGCAATCCTGTACTTCATAACTGTAATGATGAATATCAAAGGGCAAAAAAACAATGGAAAGAAAGAAAAAATAAACAAATGATGTTAATCCTTAAGAGCAGAGTTGTCAAATACATTGGACAGCTTCAATTATTTACCTTAATACCAATTTAACCCATTAGTGAGCAACTGACTAGTTTTCCTTTTTCATTAGACTCAAGATCTTTAACCCTTTATAGCACAAGTGAGTATTTTTGATCATTAAAACAACTAAAATATGAGCAAGATTATTCATCTCATCTCATTATCTGAACTGCTTTATTCTCCATAGGGTCGCAGGGGTGCTGGAGCCAATCCCAGCTGACTCTGGGCAATAAGTGAGGGACACCCTGACGAAGATGGACAACCATGCACACCCCATACCCATTTAGAGTGTCCAATCAGCCTACCATGCATGTTTTTGGAATGTAGGAGGAAACCATAGTACCTGGAGAAATGTCCACACAGGTGCATCAACCTGGAATTGAACCCAGGACCCCAGAGCTGAGAGGCCAACCACTCGCTCCACTGTGTCTTTCTTTAAAAAAACATGGATTTGGGTTTTTTTTTGGAGGGCAGGGCAGAATAGGTTAATAGTCATGTATACATATAATTAAATTTCTAATTTAAGGTACCAAAGTCAAAGCCAGATATGTGGGTGTTAATGTTTGTCTAAGAGGGTCCCCCCACCCCCTGCCCCCACCCCACCTAACCACCCCAAACCGCAATCGGTCCATCTCAGTGTTTCCTATTACCGGGAATCCTCAGTATATTCCGCCACATCTCTTGGCCAAGCATCACAGAAGGAGTGTGCGGAACGTTGTGAACGTAAACAGAGCACAGGTGAGCAGAGCGGACCCCCGCCACAGACCGCCACCCGTTCCCCTGTGAATCACAAGCTCCCCCCGCCTCCTCAATGGAAAGCTAAATAACTTTTTAAGAATGAAGAGGCTTGTTGCTAAATATAGGCCGGCCCAGTGGGAGGCGCCGGGTCCGAGAGCCATTTTCAACAAAGATGAGCCCCCGGGTCGTAGCCCAGCACCCGGCGGGTGGCGGTCTGCCGCCGGTGGTCCGCCTTTTTCTGATGCACCGGCTCTTGTGTAAACACTCGCAATCCTGTGGTCCGCTCCGGCGTGGCAACCAGCGAAAGGAGCCACTGTGCGCTCGCACACAGCCGTGGTGTGTTGTCGCCGCCGACCCACTCAGTACACCCACCCACCCAACCCCTTTTGCCCAAAGCCCTGCCACTGAGGCCTGGCTAGGGCCAGCGACAGACCTCAGTATGTGTGATCTCGGAACCCTGCTGGGAACTCCTGCTGGGGGCGATGTTGGACTTGCCCATGTGACCGCACATTTTCCTCATTAAATCTACCTTGATTTACGAGCGTCTCAACATGTGAGCGTTCTGGTTTGCGAGCTACCGGTTGGTCGTATTTGGTCTTAGTGTCCCGTGCCGAAGTTTGGTCTGGAAGAAGATTTTTCCTTGTTAAAACTTGAATTTTGGGGGGTCAAAGACAGGGATTTAAAGTATGGCCAGTGCACCCAATTGAATTTGGTCCACAGCAAATTACAGAACTATAATTGAATATGGCCCTCGCAAGAAGCTTGAGTTCAGTCTACATTCTGTTGTACTTCTGAGCCACAACTAGTCACATACTTGGGTCAAAATCTTACATGTTGAAAACTGTCAGAAACTGTCAAATTTTAGTTGAGGAAAAATGCAAAAAAACTCTTTACTTGATCAAATGTTACCATAAGATAATTTTGGGAATCTAGCTACAGTAGCAACACTTCCTTTACAATTGGAATTTTTTTTATCCATTCATATTCCAGGCCACTTATCCTCACGAAGTTCGCGAGGGGTGGTGGAACCTATCCCAGGCAACAAATGCTGCACCCTGAATTGATTGCCTGCCAATTCCATGATTTTTTTTCTAGGAAACAATCATCAAAATACTTACCTGTACAAATGAGAGGCCATAATCGATCCTTCATAGTAGAGGTAAGGCATCAGAACCATGTCTTCGACACACCTGTAAATAAAAAAGACGGTTTATTTTCAGTTCATTATCCCCAGGGATGACAAAAAAACTATTTTCTCACATTGAAATCGAACTAAAAATTTGGGGAAGCAACAAGTTATTGATACATTTTTCGAAAAAAAGCAAACTAGCATGAAATATGCTCCAAATTGAACAAGCTTAGCGGCACAGAATAAAACCAGATGAATGGGTACACGGCATTCTAACAAGTTCAGTCTGCTTCCATTGCCTCTTTGACACTGAGACTGCCTAAACAGATGAGGTCATGCAACAAAAAAAAAAACCCAAAAGCTGGAGGCAAGGCTTTTGCCAAGGTTCCTGTTTTGTGTAAAAAGATCTGCGACAACAGTATAGCAGCTCTTAATGAGCTGCCTGACTATTTTTTGGTTTTTTTTCTCCGCCGCAGACGCTGTTACCACCTCGGCCGCGGCGCTCGTGTTACGCCTTGACGTCTCTGCGCAGTTTACACTGAATGACAAGGCGTGACTGCGCTGCAATATTCCTGGCCGCTTAAAAGGAGCGCTTTATGGCCTGTGGAAATGATTCATCAGGCGCAAGAAAGTATGCATTTATCACATTCGGGTCGCTTTAAGAAGAAACAGCCAAAAATATCACGTTGGGCCAGGAAATAACTGAAGGCTGGATGTTTTATCAGCCAGCCAACCTTTTTTAGGATAATATCCCATTAATCATCAAGATCACCTCCAATAAAATTCCAGATTCATCAAGGCTGAGAAAAAGTGACAGTGTCCACCGTGGAGAAGGAAGGCCAGCAGGTTCCCTTTTCTACTGAGCTCATCTGTTCGAGATCCCCCCCCCAAATTTGAGCGGCTACCTGCGCGGACCACACGAGTGGTCCAGAGCGAGGCTGCGGCTTTCTGCCGAAGGATTTACGGTAAGTCTCAGACAAGCGTTCGCAGCTTGGACTCCTGGCACGGTTCAGATATTGTCCCTGGCCGAGCATCAAACTGACTCAACGTGAGCCCCGTGAGTAGCCACAGTATGCACACACACAAAAGCCTCCCGTGCTCCGGTGATAAATGGACAACCTTCAAGTGGCACATGGGAAAGGAACGGAGTCGAAATATTTCATTACTGCACTTAGGGAAGTCAAAAGTCTCCAGAATCAGAAATTGAGCCAATAGTGAGGGTTGGCAAATAGATGTTGTTGTCCAAGATTGTGAAAACGATCCCATGCTAAATATAAATATTCATTCATTTTCTGAAATGCCAGATATATTCATTCATTCATTTTCTGAAATGCCAGATATATTTATTCATTCATTTTCTGAAATACCAGATATATATTTATTCATTCATTTTCTGAAATGTCAGATATATTCATTCATTCATTTTCTCAAATGTCAGATATATTCATTCATTCATTTTCTGAATTGTCAGATATATACATTCATTTTCTGAAATGTCAGATATATTCATTCATTCATTCATTTTCTGAATTGTCAGATATATTCATTCATTTTCTGAAATGTCAGATATATTCATTCATTCATTCATTTTCTGAAATGTCAGATATATTCATTCATTCATTTTCTGAAATGTCAGATATATTCATTCATTTATTTTCTGAACCGCTTTATTCTCACCAACGTCAGAAGGGGTGCTTGAGTCAATCCTAGCTGACTTTCGGGCCGGTTGAGGGGGACACTCTGAATTGGTGGTCAGCCAATCACAGGGCATAAGGAGACAAACAGCCATTTACGCTCACACTCATACTTAGGTGCAATTTAGAGTGTCCAATTAATTAGCCTACTATGCATATCTTTGGAATGTGAGAGGAAACCCACACAGGCCTGGGTAGAACATACAAACTCCACACAGGTGGATCGACCTGGATTTGAACCCAGGACCCCAAAAGTGTGAGGCCGACGCCCTGACCACTCGCGCCGCCAGGGTGCAATGTTAAATGATCCTTTTTTAAATGTTGGTTATTCATTTTTATTATTAATGGCGGCCAGGCGGCTGAGTGGTTAGCGTGTCGACCTCACAGTGGGGGACCTAGGTTCAAATCCAGGTCGATCCACCTGCGTGGAGTTTGCATGTTCTCTCCGGGCCTGCATGGGTTTTCTCCGGGTACTCTGGTTTCCTCCTTCATTCCAAAGACATGTATGGTAGGCTGAATGGACACTCTAAATTGACTCTTGGTTTGAGACCAAGCGTGAATGGTTGTTTTTCTCCTTGTGCCCTGCCATTGGCTGGTCACCAATTCAGCTGGGAGAGAATCTAGCACCCCCCACTACCCTTGAGATGAGGTTATTGCTAAACTGAATAATTGTTTTGCAATTCATAGGCTAAACTTTGTCAATTAAGAATTTTGCGTGAATTTGTAACAGTTTTTTGAAAACATTTCAAAACATTCTATAATAATAACTTTAAAAAACTCAAACACAAGTTTGCAGACCCTGATTTGATGTGATAATAAAGCAACTGTGCCCTACCAGTTTCGAGTGTAGTCTGACTTTTGCCTAAAGTCAGATGGGATGGGCTCCAGCACCCCACAATCCCAATGTCTATAAAAGCCATGCTGCATGCCTTTGTACCAGCGTTAATACATTTCAGCATTTACCTTTGTAGTTTTATTGAAGGACTGCTTCAGTAAATACTTTGCCCCCCACCCTGGCTGGGGTAGTCAATTTAATTGTTTTCCTCGATATTTCATGGACACGAAATGAACGTATACTTTCCCGGCAAATCCCACACAGGTGCGAAAAAATGACGAATGGGAGACTATAGAACCCTGCTTGCCGCTTAAAGCATGCTAACCCATTTACCCTTAGGTTCACATCCGTCCCAGTTAGTTTTCTGCCCAACTGGATTTGGAGTCTCACAGGCACCTCTGGTTTTGATAAAGAGCCAAATGAGTTCCTTGAGAATTCCTGAGCCAAGCTCAACGATCAAACCAGATGTCAGAACAGAACCTTAATGTGTCTGACATGCTCCAAAAAGCATAATGGATCAATTCAGTAATCTTTTCTGTGTTTAAGAAGGATTAGTGTTGAAATTGGGGATGTTTTTTAAATCACTCCTACAGGAATTCAACACAAAGTAAAAGCAGGATCGGTGTGCTGCAGATTTATTAGTACACCGCCAAAGAGGTGCTTTAGAACATTCCAAGCTCAAGTTATGGCCCTAAGTACATGTACTCTTGAGAGCAAACTATAGGGTTAATAATTAGGAAGGGTCTCACGACTACAAAGGTCCATGTAGTACTTATACACACTTTTATAAACACTTATTTTTTCCCCTTCCACTTGCAATAAAAATGTCCTGAAAGGGACAAACAACACAGCACCGTTATCAAGTGTGTCGTATTGGACAAATACACAATGGCATTTTCTATGGTGTAAATTTGGGGAAAAAATAATGTAAAAAAAGCCAGAATTTACAATGCAATGCCACACAAGATGGGGCAGCCATTTTTTCTATGTTTAAACTTTATTTTCTTCACTACTAGCGGTCAAAGACACCATCTGATAGTTACCACTTTAAGTTTATGTTTTTTTTACATGTATGTCAGTTATGTCCCTTTAAAGATGTTAAAAGACACTTTTTAAAATTAAGTAAGGTCTTAGTGACCCAGTTTTGAGTTTTTTTTAAACATCTTGGCCATCATTCAGAGCATTTTGGACAAGAAAACATGTCTAAAGATAATCGCAGAACACTCAGAAATATAGTCATTAACATCTACATTTTTTTAAAAATATTACAGCATCTTATTGCTTTAATTTCAGAAACAGCAGAGGAAGAAGTATACTATTCACCTGAAATTGTGATGGACGGAAAGATTAAATCATTATTCCAAACTATCTGAAAAACTAATAATTTTAATGTGCTTCACAGGTTAAAAATAATCAGAAGGGAAAGGAGTGTCAATTTCGAGTTTGAACCAATTTTACTGCTACACAACCACCAGCAGATGGCAGCAATGCACCAATTTGGATAGAAGATCAGACAGTTCTGAATCCACAAGATTTCCAAGAAGCTGAATTTAGACAAAACCAATTTTTACATTTTACTGTTTGTTCCTGAAGAATAGTAAATGTTCAAATATGGAAGGGTTGCGCAGTAACAATAACGACGATGACCGGACCTCCAATCCATGTAAACGGGGATGCCATTGACAGTGATCGAATCCCCAACAATGGAATACTTCATTTTATTTGTCACGTCACATACACACAGTACTTCTCTCTGCCTGAGGAACTCCAGTAAGTGTCAAGGGCTTTCTAAGTGGCTCATAACCGTGCACTTGGAAATAGAGTCGATTCAACTAAAGCCGAAGTGACAGAATAACGACTGGGGTCAGTTGAGCGAAACTCGCAAGGAAGCCGTGACTTGTCCAGCTGCGTATGTGCACGGCGAGGAGAACAGAAGCGCATTCAAGACGTCGCCGCTCGTCATCAGACTAATGAAAAATGCATGTTATGACTGCAGCTCGCCACATAAGCGAGAGCGGGACACTCCAGTCTGTCAGCGCCTACTTCATCATACTCTAAGTGAAATATAATAAAGTGCACTACATTGCTTTCATGTAGTTTATGTTTAACTCGTTGGTTGCCATTGAAAGCAACAGATGACCAAACCCATTGAACTGGGAGGCTTTGCAGTATATATGATCACTGTCCAATCTAAATGAATAAAACGGGGTCTTTTTTGCCACCAATGACGGCGAAGTGGACATGTTAACTACTCTTCCAATGTGACGCACTTTAGTTCTTTGTTTCCTGGAAATGTTATCTTTTTAAATCAGAATAATGATCAATACGTCTTGGAGAAAGTTGCTGCAACAATAAGTGGCTCTATTTTTTTTTCAGTTCGACAAAGTAGTGAGCTAAATGGATTTAGCACGTAGAAATGGGCCAACCAGTAAGTAGCCTATGCTGTAGTTTTGATCAAAACATTTTACAAAAGACACAAAAGACTGTTTTGACCAAGTAACAGATGCCGTGTTGCCAGTGAAAGGCTGTTAACAATTACATGACATTAGCCGTTGTTGTAGGCCCTGGCGTTGCAAAAGTACATTAGTAAAAACAAATGTCGGGTTTAATATTTTCAGATTATAAATTATTATGATTATTATTCCAACTGCTATGCTTGCTTGTAGTCGAGGGGCATACGTAAATGTAACATTTTTACCATCCTGATGACAATAACGGATGCTTACGTCTTTATCACTGAGGTATGATGATTCTGCCTCCGGTTTAAACTTGCATGGAAAAATCTCCCCACATTTGTATCAATTTTGTATTCCGACGAATTGCACTATAAAGACAACGACTCTCAGCTACTGTTTTCCATTGAGTTTTATGCCTTTGGCCAGAATCTCAAGCCTCCTACTGCCTCATTGGTTTCAACTATGCAGAGGAAAACCGTTGCATTAATTATTTTAATTTCAAAATGGCAAGATTTGTGGATCTCTTGGAGTCCTAATCATTTATTTTGTAATACTCTTTGACAAGATTCTATTTAGTAAGCATGTAAAAACTTTTGATAGTGAGACTTTTATCTTGACAGCACTGTTTTAAGAGTTAGCCATGAGGCGCAGTTGCTGTATTTGAAAACCACAGCCCAGCCACACACTAGAGCCATTAATTACCACAACCCAACAACGTTTAAGTCAATAAAAACATGTCTGCTGCTGCCGCTTTACACTCCATTCCAAAAGTAAAGGAATGGTGAGATGAAATCCTTTGCCGGAAAACATTTGGGTTTGTATAAAAGTGACTGTGAGCCAAGAGAAAGACATCCAGTCTATAGACTTAGGACTCCTAGTCACAATGGTTACCTTTCCTTATAAGTGAGGCAAACCGTATTTGCAAGTGTATTTCCACATCTGTCTTGCAAGCCACAGACAGACCCTTTTCAAAATTTGCGGTAAGAATGAGGTTTAGATCCTCTCTCGCTAGATGGCGTCAGTACATGCCACATCTGGCTGGCATTACAATAATCGAGTACAAGTAAATCGAGTCGTGAGGTCAGCCATGGAACAAATTGAAGTAAAATTGCCATCCATTTTTAGAGTATTTTGACCAAACTTTCAGTACCTCCATTCAAATTCTTAGCATGTTGAAATTGGAATTAAACCTACCGTATTTTCACGACTATAAGGCACACCACATTATAAGGCGCACCTTCAATGAATGACATCTTTTCCATATATAAGGCGCACTGTATTATAAGGTGCACTGTATTATAGGGCGCACTGTATTATAAGGCGCACTGTATTATAAAACGCATTGTCTATTTTGGAGAAAATGTAAGACTTTTAAGTGCGCCTTATAGTCGTGAAAATACAGTAATTGCTATTGACTTCCAGGTATGAAGCACTCACTACACAGTCACCTCTAGAGCCAGCCATTGTTGGTGTTTTGGATTTTTATGTATAAAATCTTGCAGTGGGGGAGGAGCTATATGATGGAAGATTTTTGTAAACTAAGATGGCGTTTGTGTGTTTTTTTTTTAAATATCCAACAGTGGTGGTTTTTCATTTTTTCCATATATAAGGCGCACTGGATTATAAGGCGCCCTGTCTATTTTGGAGAAAATTTAAGACTTTTAAGTGCGCCTTATAGTCGTGAAAATACGGTAGATTTCAAGCAATATTTGTCTGAAAGATAATACTTTCTGCCACACTTGTGTTGGACCAATCCATTGGGGTTTATGTGATTGTATGATATCTTTCTCTACACAAGTTGACAACAAATGACAAGAAGGCCTTCTAGCAGTGCCACAGAAGCAACTACTCGTTCCCCTGAAAAACATGGCGGGCGGCCGTTCAGCCTTACGCATGTTCCACTTCGCCGCAAATGTACACATTCCTCCCACCGCAGCCACAAAAGCGGCTCAATGCCTCATTGGACAGAGTCCCCCCCCCCCCCCCCCCCCCCCTAAGCACCCCCACTCGCTCCAAGAAACACAGCCAGCTTTACCACTGAAATAGATTTCAATAAATTTTAATTTCCGCGACCACTTCACCCCCCTGAGGACTCCCACACCTGCAAATGCTGGTCTCAAGATGGTAATGAATTAGAAAACAAAAGACTCGGAAAAAAGAAAATACCCTCCCGTTCCTCTTAAACTCAATGAGTTAAGAGGAGACCACACAAGGAAAACAAAAGATGGCCAGTTTATTTTGCTGCGGTGGGCCCGTTTCAACACGACGATTATTCACTGAGGCGGCCTTCAAACGTTACTCAATCAAGGTGACGACGACTAGTGGCGGCCAAATTTTGGAGTCACGTATGACTTTTTTTAAATGGGACACATGGGCGTTAGGATTGTGTGTTAAAGATTTGTCAACTACTTGTTTAAAAAGCCTGACACTTATTGTTGCCAATTTGTCAGCCATCCATTTTCATTCAGACTACCTTAAGGACCAGCTACCGTTGGTCAAAGGGGACTAAACCATGAACTCTGGATCCCTACTAAGGATGTTTCTTACAGTTGTTGTTGATTATTTTCTAAAAAAGTAATAATTCATTTTTACATTTGATAGGATTATTGAATCCATTCAAAAATATGTTTGGGATTATTTTTGGAATGGTTCATTTTCAATTCCATGTTGCTTATCCTCACAGGGTACAAGGTGGTGCCGGAGCCAATTCCAGATAACTAAAGTGGTTGACAGCCATTTTGACAAACAACCTGTCACTTCCACAATTGTGTTGAATATTCAAGCATTGAAATAAACTGTAAAATGCTTATACGTTCTCATTTATGACTTTCAAAACATTTCGTTCAATATAAAATGAAGTCATCCATCCCTATTTTCAATTAGTTATGAAATCATATTTAGAAAACATATGAATTCATTATCATTCTACTGCTCTTCATAATTTAATTGTACAATAATCTGTAATAAATATTCTCAAATAGTGGTTAGTGCGTCGGCCTCACAGTTCTAGGGTCGAGGGTGTGATCCCAGGCCTGGAATTCCTGTGTGGAGTTTACATGATCTACCCAGGCTTGCGTGGTTTTTCTCCGGGTACTCTGGTTTCCTCCCAAATCCCAATAACTTGCACGGTAGGCTGATTGAACACTCTTAATTGTCCCTAGGTATGAGTGGGAGCGTGATTGGTTGTCCTCTGTCTCTTTGAGCCCTGTAATTGGCTGGCTACTGATTCAGGGTGTCCCCCTCCTGGTCCCCGTAGTTATCTGGGATAGGCTCCAGCACTCCTCGCGACCCTTGTGAGGAGAAGCGGTTCAGAAAATGAATTAGAAAAGCTCTAAGACCTTTTCATTAGGCCACCATTTGCTGCATTGGTAAAAGTCCCAAAGTAATGTCAGTGCACTCTTAAAAAGCGCAATTATCATCACTTTGGTCATTTTTTTTCCTCATGCGATATCACTCTGGCACAAAAGAAGGATTCTAAGATGACAGATAAGATGAGATCAGAACACCTGGTTTTACTGCACGCCGGCATTCATTTCAGCCTTTAAGTGAAAATATGTGACGTCAATGCAGCAAGCAGAAAAGATTGCAAGGCAATGTGAAAACATAAACAGCAATAGAACGTGGCATTGTTTTGGATCTTGATGGGCCAAGAAAAAACATCAAAGCAAACGGAGGCTCATGAAATTATACTTGGCCTTTCTCAGAAAAGTGTTTGAAATATAAGTAGTCCTGGCATATAAAACAGATTTGAATGAGCAAAGTACAACAACACTAAGCTTGCATAATACAAATAAATATTAGATTTAAATCAGCCTACTTAGCTTAGTCAAGTTTGCTTCACATTGCCTTTTTCCTCCTCTTAAGACTTATTTGAAATATTTGGGATTGTAATATTATATAATCCTTTTGATTTATGTATGTATTGGTAAAAAAAAATTTAATAATTTTGTTGGGAATCTCTTCTTTCAAAGCACATATAGCAGAAAGTGAATTGTAGACTATAATAACGTTACTTCTTATTTCTAGTTAATATTCTCTAAATAACAAAAAGTCATAACAATGTCCAAGAATGTATTATGCATGAAAAAAACCCTGAGCAGTAATCCAAATTTTCTTTAGTGTCTGATATTCTGTCAGATTAGCATAAATTGTCAGAGTATCATACTTTACATCATGGGTCGAAAACCTTTTTGACAGAGAGAGCCATAAAAAAAATTCATATTTGTAAATGTTGCTCTTTGAGAGCCATACTCAAAATTTGAAAGTAAAAATACACACAAATCTGTGCTATTTGTAGTAATATCCCCATTACAAACGTTCTCTGAGATCTTTTGACAACATTGTCGTGCTGTACCTAATCAATGATAATCAATGGGAGTATGCATGCAGAGAAATGCAATGGAAAAACAAATGTTTAAAGTGCCACTAAAAGTAGTGTCGGCGCCACAATGATCAACGCAATGCTCCGATTGATGTATTCAGGACTGAGCTCTCTCAACAGAGGTTCCCATATTTTACCTGTTTAGTGGAGAGCCACATATATCTCCGGAGCCATATGCACCTATCAAAAGAGCCACAGATGGCTCCTTAGCCATATGCACCTATCAAAAGTGCCAAATATGGCTCCTTAGCCATATGCACCTATCAAAAGTGCCAAATATGGCTCCTTAGCCATATGCACCTATCAAAAGAGCCACATAAGGCCCCCGAACCATAGGTTCCCTACCCCTGCTTTACATTAAATGTTGTTCAAAGCACTTTATAATACTGGCAATTCTTGCTCATTTAGAGATGTAATTATGCACTAATCCCTGGACTGCAATTGATAAAAGTATTAGAAACATTATTATCATATTAAAAATGACCTATAGTTAATGCAATAACAGTCATCAAGTGGTTATTAAAGCAAATGTCTGTTGCCATCATTGCCAGTCAATGAGGTTTACCGTTCCCCACTTATGTTGGATATGCCTTCTTAAATGACTTTTCTTTTCAAACTTAAGTTTGCCACATAGTTTTATATAAGCCCATTTGAATTTTACCACTAAGGCTCAATAAAACTTCTTAAACCCGAATTTGCAACTGGATCTATAGCCTACTGTGTATTCAATATAGAAGCTGAAAAAAAAGAGCGCCATCTACAGAGAGTCACCACAGCAGTTAACGCAGGCGGTTTTCCTGCCTCGGACAGCACAGCCAACATTAGAATTAATAGAACAAATGTTGTATTTATAAACATAAACCAAACTGCACTAAGCTGGGGGAGAAGAGAAAAAAAAAACCTGAAAAAGTAAATAAACCACAGAGAGGTGAACCATAACAAATAAAACACACTGTAAATAAAACCATATTTTCTTGTACAAGGTGGATAATTAGAAATATGAACGTGTGAGGAAATCAGACATGCAAACTTATTTTTGGGTCAATTTTTTCTTCTTTTTTTTCTGAAGTCCTTGGCCAAGACAAGGCGATTACAGAAAATGTTGTATTTTTGCTTGCACGCTTGTGTAACTTCAGGCTCAGCGTGTGTGCGCACACGCATGTGTGCGTGTAAGTGGCGCGTGTGTGGGCTGATCTTGGCCCCCCGACCGCCGCCGCCGCCGTCTGTAAAGAAACAGCTGGAGGCAAAGCCAACAGCGGTCCGGCTCGGGGAGTTTCGGGGCCCTGCCAGGCGGCGACAGATTCCAGAAGTTTCCACGGTGCCGCGTCGTCATGCCAACGGGCTGTTGGCACCACGCCGCCGTCCCGATCGGTGCACCTGGCCCACCAAGCGTTCAGAATCACCTCTGCTGTCACAGTGTGATGAACAGGTCATTTACAACCCAAGTGTTTGTGTGTTTTTAAGAGTTATGGGCGCAAGGAAAGAAAACAGCGTGGAGGTGCAGTGGACCTCCTGTGTGCGCCGCCCCAATCAAACTGAGGGGCTGTGGAAAAGCCTCATGCACACGCACATGCAGTGGCAAGCGTTGCATTTGCTACCAAACCCTTGAATGTATACGCTTCATACACTTCTGGACTCATTGGCTGCCAGTGACGGCGAGAGACGTCAAATTGCCCACCATTCTACTTGAAATGTAATCAGAGTGGAGCCCCTTTGGTCTCCCATTTTTCCCCATTTAAAAAAAAACAACAACAATGTAAAAACACTTTTTTTTGCATTAGATCAGTTAGAGGGTAATTCGTCATGATTACTCGCTATTCATTCATTTTCTCTAACTCTTATCCTCAAGGTTCAAGGGGGTGCTGGAGCTTATCCCATCCACTTTTGGGGGGCATGCTGAAACGGTGGCAAGCCAATCATGGGACACAAGGAGAAACAGACAACAATTTACGTACACACTCATAGGTAAGGGCAATTCAGAGTATTCAACCCAGCCTACCGTGCATGTTTTTTGGGATGTGGAGTACCCAAAGAAAACCCATGTGAGCTCCATTCAAGAAGGTCAGAACCAACCTGGGGTTGTCCCAACACAAAATATTTTAATTACTTATTTAGTTAATTATTTCAACATTACTATTACTCTTGTTTATTGAACAGGGTGATGTGATATCACCTAAAATTTTAAGTTAATTATATCCGTGAAGCCCTTTTTTAATCAATTACGGCTTAATGAATGAACTCAAACTAACATTTCAGGGAGCTGCCATTTTATATCCATCTGATATCTACTGTAATTTAAATTAAAACTACCCTTGATATAAACAACTTATGTTTAGAGTTGATGGACCCAAAATTTCAGGGATTTATAAAAAAAAAAGAACTAAAAGCGCATTCACAATTGGAATTTTGACTGCATACTTACCAAAGTCTCCACTCAGAGGGAATATCCAATATGGAAATCTAGCTTTGTTGTTGTATCTTTCTTTAATGATGACACTCTTAAGGCAATGGAAATCATCTGACGCCGCTCATAACTCATCCGACACTTTTATCATCGGTGGCGACACTTTCCCATCGTGACGCGAGGCACCAAATAATATGGGCGAGTCGCTGTTGAGAAGGAAAAAAAAAACAAAAAATTCCCCTTGTTGAATTGTGACATTCAATTCTAGTAGGTGGAGAAGAGCAGACAGTCTGCGGTGGTGAAAACTCTCCCATGCTGCGGCTTCACTTTTGCATTCAAATGCTTTTTCTCCACCCACAAACCATATAAACTCAACTTGCTAAGTTAATAACATGCACAAGTGATTTAAGCGCACTTCATTTGATATTTTAACGCAAGCTTTTATTAAATGATACCTGATACTCGTGTGGTGCATGTTTGTTTGAGCTGGAAAACAATTTTTTTTTCCCCTCCGCCAATATGTCACAAACCCTTCGGAGGAGACATTTGGCGTAGCTTCACTTATCTCGTGTCACAACAAATTGGGAACGCCTTCGACAAAAGCCATTGGCTCGACATCACGTAATGACAAGTCGGTCCAACGCAATGACGGCGCACAGAAAGAGCTGATCTTTAAAAGAGTGAAAAATTAGGTTATGCTGGTCGTAAAAATGAACATTTTTGGCCCCGGTGTATCTTGGCCACACGTGTTATTGAAAAACGCCTAACTCTATTACGCTTGGCGTGAAAAGTTGTAATTTTTGAAGTGCCCTGTGTATTTCTTTCTGGACGCGCTTAACACTCGTCATATCTTCTTACATACAAACACGAGTGAGAGCAGTGGTGGGAATTAATAAAGTACAAATATTTTTTTCTAACACGTACTTGATATTGCACGTACTGCAAGACGATTTACATATATACTCTAAGATGGGGGCACGTGGAAGAGAGGTTAGCAAGTGCACCTCACACTTCTGAGCTTGAGTCCTCACAGTGTGGACTTTGCATGTTCCCATCGTGCTTGTGTGGGTTTTCTCCAGGTTCTCCGGTTTCCTCCCACATTCCAAAAATATTTATGGTGGCTGATTGGACACTCTAAATTGGCCCTAGGTATGAGAGTTAAAGTGAATGGTTTTCCATCTCCCCGTACACTGCGATCGACTGGTCACCGATTCAGGGTGTCCCCTCCCATGGCCCGGAGTCAGAGGGAAAGGCTCCAGCACCCCCGTGACCCTAATGAGGATAAAGCAGTTCAGAAAATGAGATGAGATCCCAAAAATAGGCATTGTAGGCTGGTTGAACACTCTAAATTGCCCCTAGGTATGAGTTTGAATGGTTGTCCGTCATTGGCTATCCCATAGTTGGCTGGGATAGGCTCCAGCACCCCCCGTGACCCTAATGAGGATAAAGCGGTTCAGAAAATGAGATGAGAGATCCCAAAAATATGCATGGTATGCTGCTTGAACACTCTAAATTGCCCCTAAGTATGAGTTTGAATGGTTGTCCGTCATTGGCTATCCCATAGTTGGCTGGGAAAGGCTCCAGCACCCCCCTGTGAACCTCTTAAGGATAAAGCGGTTCAGAAAATGAGATGAGAGATCCCAAAAAATATGCATTGTAGGCTGGTTGAACACTCTAAATTCCCCCTAGGTATGAGTTTGAATGGTTGTCCGTCATTGGCAGTCCCATAGTTGGCTGGGATAGGCTCCAGCACCCCCCATGACCCTAATGAGGGTAAAGCGGTTCAGAAATTGAGATGAGAGACCCCAAAAATATGCATGGTAAGCTGGTTGAACACTCTAAATTGCCCCTAGGTATGAGTTTGAATGGTCGTCCGTCATTGGCTGTCTTCCATTCTTTATTTGGTAAAGCAAATGAAGGTATACATACACAAAGCTGTCTGCCTAATGGTTTGGGAGGTAAACCTTTGCTTAAAGTCAAACTGGGAAACAAATCCTCTGAGCGAATTGAGTCACAATCTAACAATAAACTATAAAATGAATACTTGCAACTCCTAAGTGTACTTCTACGAGAGTACAGAGTCAAAATACTTTTGCCACCTCTGGAAAGAACACAGACAGTTAAGCATCTGAGAGTGGATGTCGACAGCTCAAAAGAACACACAGATCCTTCTTATTGGAGTCCTTCCTCTTTGCTAAGTGATCAGGTGTTTGCTTGAGTCTGCCAGGAAGGAAGTCCTTATGAATGTCGACCAGAACGCCTCAGGCATGCTTGCCCACACACACACACACATACACACACATATACACACTCCCATAAACAATAACTTTATTTATAGCGATAGACAGTGGTAAAGTGAGGACTCCAGTTTGTTATTGGATCTGTATAGCTGAGGTCATCCTCCTAATAAATCCATTGACATCTTTTATGATCATCTACTGCGAAGCATGCATCAACTCGCAATGGGTGTGCTTAGTGTAATGTGGCAAATTCATTGAGTGTCTGTGGTTCTGTTCTACGCCGTTTGTCATGCGCTTTGGCATCGGTCAGCTCGGCCGCAATTGTTGACTTTTCCATCTGAGCAAATTGGCCGGCCGGGCAGCTTCTGCTCAAGCCAAGAGGAGGAAGGAGCAATGCAAACCAGTGAACGTATTCGCTCCTGGTGGGGAAATCGCACTTGCACAAATACACGGTTCCTTGCATTCACACATACTGTACTGTACCTATAATGTCAACACCTGTTTTTCCAATTATATATACCCACACACACTCATACAAACTAATTGAGTGTATGTCCATTTAAAAACAATTACACCATGCCAGTTCCTCTATTTACAGTTAATACTTTATGGCAATAGGTATCTGTTCTGTTACATTTACCTAACCGCAATACACTTTTATTTTCCATTCACAAACACACAAAGATCTGTCTCTGCATATAAGCAAATATCTGAAACATCTGTTTGTCTATTCACATTCCGTTTGCTGAGTCATGGAAACAAATAACATATACCTCAATCCTAATGTTTACCTATTTACATTCAAACATGATCTGTCGCCTTAATCCCATGTAAACACAAACTATTTTCCATTCCTTTCACAACTGTAATGTGTCCACCCTCATGAATAAATACATCATTTGCCCATCAATTTATCGTCACCCACACACAGACAATGACACCAACATCCAGTCTGTCCTTTCATAGAGGAACCTCCACATTTAAGATGAGTGAGTGACGCATTTGAAAATGAAAACCTCCAATATTCTACCACCGGGTCGTGAGACCCCTCCTTCCATAATAACACCTCCAAAACGGCACTTTTGTTGAATGTGGGGAACGGTGCCAGCGACCTGTGAAGCGAACACATCACACCCACGCAGCCACTTCACTCCCGCCATTAACACTGAACTTTAAAGCAGTCCTGCATCTACCGCACACCACCCCCCGAGCCCCCCTTCCTCCCCGTAATCCATCCGAACCACAAGGCTCCCCTCTCCTTGGGGACAGTGTAACACAAACATAGTCAGCGTGCCTCAGTGTTTCCAGAAGCCACCCACACAAGCCCATCTGACAGAAAGGAGATCTGCTGCCTGAATCACACAAGCTTTATTTACCACTCACAAAACAAACTCCAAAAGATTAATCCCTCTTTTTTTTCTTCTTTTTTCTTTTCAGGCTCAGGCAGCAGCAAGAAAGTAATAAGTCATCAGAAAAAGAAAATACTCATGCTAAGTACAGTGAAGACAGAACGTTCTAAAAATATAGTTTAGTTTTTCCCCTCACACACTCTAAGGACATTAAAATGTATTCAAATAAACCGTTTTTTTTTCATATGTACAGTTTAGAATAATGTCAAATGAGTTGTACTCGAAAATAATGTAAAGTTGAAAGATAGAATGAGATTTATCGACCTTGTAAAGTCGTTTTCTCGATTTGTTTCTGAATACTATATTTAATATAGTTGAAGGTAAGGTGGTAAAAATGTGTGTAAAGATTGCTGAGTATGCAAACTGAGCAATTTAATTCCATTTACGGCTATTTGGCGATATAGCCACTTCCTTAGGGATCATTTTGCCAGACACGTCAGAGTGGTTAGTGACTGAATATGCGTCACGCTGTAATAATGCTGATGAAGTGATGTGATGCCTCAAACTCCAAACTACATACAAGTTCTCTTTTACATCTCTGCTATTCAGTTTTACACTTTTCCCACAAAAATAACCTTACCAGCTCATCTTCATCTTTAAAATCATGTTAAATTAGTGTTCAAGAACCAAATCAATCCAATAATTCCACCTGCACAAGTGGTGTAGACTCACTGGTCCATCCAAGCCCCTCTCCCTCTGAATCCACATCTCTGGATCAGGGCTTCTTTTCGCTATATGGTACGAAATGGTGTTACAACGTATTCTGGGTCCACTGTGTATTATTTATTTAGTAGTTTATTTCAATCTGACCTCATATTAAAAAGTCATGAGTCAAAGACAATAAGCCCACACTATTGACAAATTCCTGACTCACAGGCCAATACTATAAGAAAAATTCTGGGATGAATTCAGACCTGATGCTAAAAAATATATTAGAAAAAAAATAAAAAAAATAAACAAGCTCCAAGAATCAATACAAACTAGCCCATGCTATATATCTATCAAGTTTCAAGGTAATCGGTTAACGGATGAGAGTGGATAAGGACTTCGAAATGAGTATCCACAAGAACAACAACAACCTGAATGGTGACTTGACAGGCCTTCAGCCTGTAACGACCGTTTAAAAATCAGCAAAATAGAAATACATGCGACTTTTACTGAAGGAAACATGTACTCGTTTACTTCCCAGCACTGGCAGCGAAGCAATGAAAGCTGGGCCTGTGAGCAGAACGCGTGCAGCACAAAGCAAACACTGGCCCGTTACAAGGGGATGCAGATCGGAGGAACGCGTTGGCCGTCGCGAGCAAAATGGGCTTCACGGACGGGGACGGTTGGAAAACCGCAGGCGGACAGAAAACAAGCCGCCTGGCCCCAACCCCATGTTTGACTTACACTCAGTGTTGATTTATCTCCTGCCCGGAGTATGTAATCCAATGTCTAATGGACTCACTGTTCATTAGTGAATTAACACGTTTGAACATTTACATCATCGGGGCCCGGCATGTGTTTTCAATTGGTGAAAGCCAAGCTTATTTTAGAGTTGCGCTCATAGGGTGGGACTATTTTGCACTGACAAATAGTATAGTGTTACGCCACCAGGCTTTGGCAAGACGGGGGTCAAAGACAGAATGCTGCTGAGTGACAAGACCGAGCCGACATCGGATTGGATTATCACCATCTCTGCACGTCTGCCTCCAGCAAATGTACTCAGATGCGCTTTCCAAAACAGTCGCTTTTATTCCATTTTTTGGGGGGAGGATAAGCGGCACGGTTCCGAGTGCTTAGCATGTCCGCCTCACAGTTTTGAGATCAAGGGTTTAATCCCAGGTGGGTTTCGATCATACTTTGTGGAGTTTGTCTGTTCTCCCCAGGATTTTGTGGATTTTCTCTGGGTACTCCAGTTTCCGTTGGGTATGAGTGTGACTATGAATGGTTGACCCGCCATACTGTCAATTTCAAACCACACCACTGGGCCCTTACAATGTCCAAATTGCTCCAAAATGGTGCCAAACATTAGTGCCACCTTTGTGCTGTTAAAATGAGGTTTTGTGCCATTATAGTGTTTGAGATATTAACGTAGTATATTTAATGGCATGACACCCCCAACATCGTTGGATTCACTCCAAACTGGTCGTAAACATTTGCCCCATACGCAGCATTTTCATGCAAGTGGCCGAGAAGGAGCAAATATGGCTGCGCAAAGTAACTGTCATTGCGTCTTGGACAGAATATTCCTGCAGGCTTTTAACAATTAACTCACGCTGGTGAGGCACCTGAATAGTCAAAGTTTATGTCAATCCATCCTTTTGTATCATTAGGATTTTCCTTTTTTGTTTTTTAATCAGAATCATTTTGGTCAGGCACACATTCCAGTAAGACTTGAAGAGTATTTTCCAATCATTACCCACTACTTACTAAATTAAAGACAGAGATATCGTTCTGTATGTAGTCTGTACACGCATCTTATGGTGTTCTGTAAATATGTATTTCAGCTGAAAATGCTATAGAGATTCTGTACTTTCTAGTAGTATACTTACTGACAAGTACATACTTATACACGCCAGTGTTTGAAGTTCACACTTGCTTAATTACATCAATGTACAATTATTCACTAAAAATCTACCATAACTTAATCAACAAGGCCAAAAACCAACAGCACACTAAATCTTTGAGTCCTCAAGTTGCACTGCAATGAAAACCAGCATCATAGTTGCAATAATATGAATGCAAACATATATAAAATGCAAAACGTCATAGACAAGAAATGCAACGCCTTGCAGGAACTGCAACATAAAACGAAATAAAGTAGCAACCCACATATACAGAGCAAGAACCAATTGTTATGATATACATACATATATTTTAGCTTCTTCTTCTACATCTTTTGTAGTAGAGCTTAGTGCAGGACGGGGTAAACTATAAATTCAGAGTTGCATGCCCACTTAAAAAAAAACGATTAAATTCCATCAGGCGTAGTTGTTACTCAAACAACGAGACCTGCGCCAACAGGGTGGCCCGTGTTGGATGTATGATAAATGGATCCAAAGCACAGACATCGGTACCACCCCAAAGCACCCGCCACCCTACCGGGTGTCCCAGGAACGACCGACGGTTGGACAAGTCTGCGTGCTGACTCCACGCCATTGAAAATAAGCAATGGATAAATAAACAGGGGGAGCTAAGTTGACTGTGCTGTAATTGGCCAGGAAACCAGCAGAGACAAGCTCATTTAAAGTAAATGGATCAGCTTCGAGTGCTGAAGTGCACTTGGCACACTCCACTGCGCATTTGGGAGCCTTTGGAAAGTCAAAGTGAAGCTTTTCTCTGGTGTTTGGATACCCACTGAAAGGTCCCAGCAGGTACAGTACGTGGCGTGGAAACAGGACACTTTGTGTGTCACGTGCATTCGTCCAAATATATAGAGCGTAGTTAAATATAGAACGTGTTTATGGCTGATGTAGGAGCGGATTACGATGGCACTAAAATATACACGCAGACTGCGGAAATTCTTATCATTGTGTGGAAGCTGCTTTTTTCCCCTTTTTTTATATTTCCTTTCCACAGTTTTCCACCAATTCATATCATTCCAATAATAAACTGTTGAGTTTATTCACATAAATTGGAGGGTCATTTTATCTGTCTGTAAATTCCATAAAAGTATTTTTTCTTTCTTTCTTGACTTATTCAAATCATTTCCACAATGAATTATGAACATTACCAAAATCATGCCAAAATCCACAATTTCCCTGTTATTTAATTAAAAAAACAAGATTGTTAGAGTTGCTGTTTTTTTAAATAATTCCACATTGGTAAGATTAATAAATCAATGTAGATATTTCCCATATTTCCTTCATCACAGATTTTTCTATTAATTCAAACCCTTCCCACTAATTCAGGATGTACAAGGAAATTCAAATATTTGAGTAAAATTCCCCAATTTTACACAATGAAGTTATAAAACCAACCAATATTTTACCTACCGTACATTTCTTCTTTAACAAAATTTTAAAACAAACTTTAAATTGTCCATCTCATTCAAAATGATCAAAAATAGTGCAAACCTTCCCTTGAAACAATCAAGACATTGAGAGCAATATTTCCTTCCACATATTTCAGCAACTTTGCAATATGTAACCTTTCCACTATCTATTTCCTAATAAAAAGTGTATATACTTCTTCTTTCTCCCACATTCCATCGACCTTCTGTCCACTGTCCACTGTCATCTTTTCAGTAAATTCTCACGCAACTTCTACATTATCTACATTCTGAAGTTTTACTTGACGTATTTTTCCAACGATTTCAACACAGTCAAGCTCACACACACACACACACACACACACACACACACACACACACACACACACACACACACACACACACACACACACACACACACACACACACACACACACACACACACACACACACACACACACACACACACACACACACACACACACACACAAACACACACACACACACACACACAAATGCACACAAAGTGGTTAGTCTGGCCAACCTTGTTGACCCACTGGCTTAGCTGTGGTTACACGCTGGACGCAAAGCACTCATTAATGATTTGAGCCTGCTCTTAACTTGTGTAAACAAACAGAGCGAGACGGCCCCCCCATTACCGTAACGGCGCACGCGTGTGGGCTCCTCAATCATCCCTCTATTGATTTGTCAGCTTTAGACTTTTTTTTTCTTTTTGAAATATTGAATTTATCTTCACTGAGACCGTGTGAAAAACCTCAGGGAGCTGTCAAGTGTGTAAAGCAGGAGCCCATTTTCACTGCAGCTCTGGTTTCACTCACAGGGATGTTTACAGTATGGAGATCATGCAGACGTTGAATCACTTCAGCATATCCGCACATTTAATTCTATCCTGCTGTGAATTTATCAGAAAATGTGTCTGTCATTCAGTCAAAAAAAAAAGGCTTTTGGTCATGGCAACATCTGCATTTTTTTCTTGCAGTGCTTGTAATATTCTGACAGTAGAAAAAAATATAGAATTGGCACATCCAAATTTTCCAAAGGAAAAAATATGGATGTAACCTGTTTTGAACTTATAAGGCAAGACAAGGGATCATTAAAATTGGAGTTGTAGCAAACTAGGATGAGCCAACTCATTTTTTTTTATATTTGGAGTAAAGTTCTTAAAAGTATAACTCCAACCCAATGGATGCATCTAAAAGAGATAACAACAAGAAAAGCAAATTCAGTTATCCTAATGTTAGGTGCAATAGTCCAATAACAGACTACCACTATATTAGAAACCCCATCATTTAGATATTGAAAAATGTCCCACTTTAGTTCTCAGTTTACAATTTAGTTGAAGATTTCAACAAGAAATATGCAGCATAGATCATTGGCTTTAGCGCCAATGTCACCAGTAAACTGGCTGTCGCTTGCAAGTCCTAAATTTGACACGAACGGTGGCAAAAATCCACGCTGACGGACACTTTTTCCCCTTCTCCTTAACGGACTGTGAGCGATTTGCAGCATGCAGAAAAAAAAAGCGTTCCACAGGCCATGCCACGGGATCACCGCAAGCCACAAAGGCGTAAAACACCACAGTGGGGTTTTACGTCTCGTGTAAAATGCCATCACAAACCGAAAGCTTGCACCCCCCCCCCCCCCCCCGTGCACCCCCACCCGCACCGGCTCCAGACAGAGCTGTCTTTGCAGCGGGACGAGAAGCTAGGCTGTATGCATGTGTGTGTCTGCCAATGTGTGTAGCTTGGCAGGCCGGCTGAGGTTTATGCTAATGTCTCGGGCGATGGGTCGTGGGCAGGCAGACCATCGGTGGTGGCTGTGTGGGGGTTTTCTTCGAGCTGCTGGGCATGGTTCTCTGCCTTTGAGGTCAAGTCAATAAGGGGCAGCAAGTAACTTCTTGCTTTTTCTTAACTGGCATAAATGTTGAATATAATATTCAACTCACGGTCATGTGACATATCTACATGCAGATGTATCTATTGCGGGTGTAAAAGTTAAAGTATTGGGTTGAACCACTTTGGTAAGCTTTAGGAAAATGACAACAAACACAATTGGATTTATTTCATGCATAGTTTAGAATCAATTTAGTACTGTGTTGTGGGAAATAAAGTGAGAACATGCACTTCATAAATGTTGCCTTAAAGCATGACAACAAACCATCTGTCAACTCCACTGTTTTCTATTGGCCGCAAGAATGCAAACAGGTAGTGCGTGAAGATGTAGTAGTGAAGGAAAATTATCCTGTGTCAATTCCAGCAAGCATATACGATTAATTTGCGTACAGTTACCGTTTTTGTTTGTTTCATTCCAACATTTTCCGTACCGTTTATCCTCACAAGGGCGTGGCCGTGTTGGAGCCCATCCTAACTAACCGTGGGGGACATCCTGAATTAAATTTCGATTGTTCAACAATTTAGAGCAGTAGTGTCTAAGCATTTTTGTCTAAAGGGCTACTTTTCAAGTCACCAACCTCCCGCAATCCACCTGTCCAGTGTCAACATTGTAAGCTCCACAGATCATTTTCATCTTGTATTAACTACCCTTGTTGTCACTTAGCCATTCGACAAGACATCACAAAACTACCCTCTCTCAACCTCACACATACATGATGAGTAATGGCCATCCCTGACCTCCATATGAACTATACAGAAAAATACACCAGATACAAAACAGATAGGTCTCTTAAAAGACTTCTCAAACTCTGACAAGAGGTTCTGAACATGCTCCTCATAACCTGAACTGTCAAGATGTGTAACACCTATACCTTAATCTTGTAGTTCTTCATGCATGTGAGGGAAGTTAAACCTATGCAGGTACTGAAAAAAGTGTTCAGTATTCCAAAGAGATATTTTCTTTTGGGGTTTTTTTTTCTATCGAAAGGCGATTCATTGATTGTCTCGAGTTTAAAAATATTCAATAAAAGTGCAAAAATTGGGGTCTGAGGAAACAAAAAGCATTTCTTTCAATTCTTTCCAACAAAGAATATACGACTATATATCCATCCATCTTTCTAAATATCATCATAAATACATGCACACATAACAGATGGCTGTATTTCCATTCACATATAGCGTCTACTCACAGAGAAAAACTACTCAAATACATTAAAAAATGGTGACTTATGGTATAAATGGTATAATTTGCGCAATTACATATTCATATAACATTTGGTCTGTTCAATTAAATAGAAACAGTAAAAACTGTAGTCTTGAAAAAGCCTACTCAGAGAATTAAACATTGTTGGAGTCAATCGCAAATGTTTCAAATCTTGACGTCAATCACTTTACAATGTGAAACTTTGATGAAAATGTGAAACTTATCACATTAAACCACAAACTTATCAAGGTAAAGTGGCAACTTTTTGAGTTTGTTGTACATTATTTACTTCTCAATTGTGGCTGCAGGAGCTTAGTATTGGCCTGGATTAAAAAAAAAAGTGAAAAAAATGCACAACAACTTTTCTTCTGCTTCAGGTTTCCCTAAAAAGAAGCAGAACTGGATTTAAAGTACTCTCCCGTTGAGACGTGAGCACAGCTCTGCCAAGCTGGAATCATTTCATCTTAGAAACATATTTCATAGGCAAAATGTGCATTGGCAGATATTTCCTGTCTGAAAAATAATGATTTAATGTACCTGCACTCTAGACTGAGTCTGGACAACACGCTTTTGTCCTGCTTCGGACCTCCCCGACTCGCTGTCTCCAGCAGCCTGACATTTATGGTTAACATTAAAAAAAAAAAAAAAAGCTTAGTTGTAAATAAGGAAGTGGGCCCAGAAGCCGCTTTGAGGAGGCGGAGGAGGATGATCATATATCACGCAGCCGAGTAGCAAGACTGACAAATCTCGGAGGTGCTTTCGGATTAAATAAATGGCGAAAAATGTTTGGCTAACCCTGAACACCGGTTAGGTAATGTGCAGGATATGCGCATTTTCGAAGGTGGATGCACACTTTCCAGCAACGTGCATGTACGTAACTGTGAAAGAATGTGGAGAAACCTAACTTGTTCATAGTGTCCCATGTTGGAAATGTTTGAATAAGACATTCAATATTGAATTCATCATGACAGTAACTTTCAATAAAAGTGTCACAATTTAAACACCTCGACATCGCTCCGATAAATGTTATTTTCTTATTCCCTAAGACGCCATATGTGTTAACACAGCAGGGTAATATATTGACTTGGTACCAAATGTATTCTCCATTGAGTATCCTAGTTGTATACAGAATTACAGTAATCCCTCGATTATCACGTCTTCACTCATCGCAAATTCGCTATTCGCGATTTTATTCCACTATTAATTAATAAATTCATGAAATTTGTTTAAAAAAAGTTTTATAAAAACTTAGTAAGATGCAGTAGTAATAGTTATTCTACACATGGATTAAGAATGCAATATGCATTTTCAAATATAATATAAATGAGGTAAACAAGCACAGTGTGCTACAGCACACTATAGGCAGGAGTAGAGCGTGCATACCCTCTACTGCGGGGCTAGGGAACCTATGGCTCGGGAGCCACATGTGGCTCTTTGGATGGGTCCATCTGGCTCTTTGCTAACCTGTGAGTTGAAATATGGAAATCGCTGGTGACAGAACTGAGATAATACATATAGAACTGCTTCAATCTTCATTTTTTTTTGCAGTAGAGTGAGTAGACTCTACTGGAACGCATCCTCTCATTAATTGGCAACAGCATAAGAATCTTTTAAAAAATATTCATTTTTTTCCACTTTAAAAGTGGTGAAATGACAAAAAATTTGAAAAGACACTCGTTTACATGTATGTATTTTGACCTTAAAATTCGTAGTGTGGCTCACAAGGAATAACATTGGAAAATATGAATTGTTTGTGGCTCTCTTTGTCAAAAAGCTTCCCGACCACTGCTCTACTGGGTAACGCTTGCCCAGGTACCCAGGAATCTGCTACCATATCCACCTTGTCCCCAACAATGGTAATGGTTTTGAAGTCCAGTGTATCATTATGTGTTTCTAACATAGTGTTCAGTATTTGGCCAATAAGGACAATTCCCATTCTGATATCTGGTCAAACTTGGCAAATGTGTCATTCTATTTCAAAGCCTCACTGTGGTCTATGTTGTTGTCTTCTAGTAACCGCAAAGGCTTTTGGACAGGTTTACTATGTTCTGGCATCTTTATTTTAGTGTTGTGGTGTTTTGCTTATTTTTAGTACATGTTGCTTGTTGTTGTTGTTGTTGTGTTTAGACTGTGGGTTGTAATGCTGTTTTACTGTTTTGTGTTTTATTGTGTTATTTTACAGCGCGTGTTCCCATGGTTGAAAATCACCAACCTCTTGAGTCATAGGAGCCAGGAAAAGCCCAAGCCGAGGAGGGCGCGCGGAGCATTCCAGCGGTGACAGTTACGATTGGTCGTCGTGAGTGATGAGCCCAAAACTCTTCCAGCTGCCCACAATGCATGTCTGTACCGCGCCGGCGGTCCAATCATCCCGAGCGAGCGTTCTGAAAATTGCCGTTAAAAAGCCATTAGGAGTGGGCCGGAGCAATTGTGAAAACGTCGTTTTTCAGCTGAGGTTTTCCAGGATAATAAACCCCCGACTTCTCGTGTCAACAAATCGCAGAGTGGGCCCGAGCTTCACCCGCGCTGTCAAATATTACGTACCCCCTGGAACATAAAAAGTTATACACCTCAGCCACGTGTTCACCGTTACATACGGTTACAAAAAATAAAATAAAAAAAGTTTAGTCATAACAGGCCTTTGGCCTTGGTCGAAATGGATTTATATACAAGCACGTTATGTACAGCACGACCATGGGGAATCGCTTGAACTTTTTATTTGCCGAATACGAAAGGTTGGCGCGTGGCCGTTGATTCTCTGAACAATTATCATGAGAAACTATTTTTGAGTATCTTATGAGGGATTTTTTTTCTTCCGACTCTCAGATCTGAATGTAAAATGCCTGTCAATTGTACCTGTTAAAATTCTTCAATATCAACAATTTTGGATCACCAGAACTGACACTCACAAAATGCAATACTTTTTTAGCCTTAGTATTCCATTCATTGTGCCGATTAATATCTTATTCTGTTACTCATAATCTTATGTGTTTTCCCCCCCAGTCTCTCTGACCTCCCCCCCCCCACCACCACCACCACCACCACCACCACCATCATATGAACATAGTTTGGGAGTTGTTTTTTTCCCTTCTTCTACACACATACTTTCCTTTGACTTATCTAAGAAATCAGGGCACTGATAGCAACCTGGCAGACTCGTCGCCTGTCTTCTCCTATATATGTCATTGACTTTTTTTCTGATGTTTTCGGGTGGGTTGTAACTGAAAAAGATTAATTCCATGTGTATTTCTGGAACAATTGGCCCAAAAAGATGATTTTGATCTTGAGGCCCCCCCCCCCCCCCCCCAATCGCAGGGTGCAAGGAGACAAACAACCATTCATGCTCACACTCATACCTAGAGGCAAATTAGAGTGTCCAATCAGCCTACCAGGCATTACTTTTGAATGTGGGCTTAAACTGGAGTACCCAGAGAAAACCCACGTAGGCCCGGGGAGAACATGCAAACTCCACACAGGTGGACCGACCTGGATTTAAAGCCACTGTGAGTCCAATCCTCTAACCACTCATCCTCTGGGCCAACGAGCTAACCACTTATCCACTGGCCCGCCCCCAAAACGATGCTTTCTTTCTAATTGTCACTCCCGTGTTCCAATTAATGACAACATAAAATTATTATGCTGGTTTCAACTTCATTCTTGCAATGTGCTATGTTACTTTTAAACACTTATTTGTGCAACACACACTTCAGCTGAACAAAAAAAGGGCAATCACTTGAACAAGGCCAGTTTCCCAGTCCAAACTGTGACGCACGTGGCTACATCGCACCGAAAGTTGTTGATGACATAAGAGGGTGGAGCGACAGAGAGGAACAAGCAGCCAAAATCAAGGCGCCAGATTTGATGCAATGGGTTCAGGGGAGCAGATGAATGGGGCGCAGTATTGGATAGTCTTTCTGAGTGCAATTTAGCATGATTCACACACAAGGAGCTTTCCTGGTCCCAGTTTCATACGCTAGTGTTTCCTAACTGGTGTGCATTGAGCAATGCTCAGGTGTGCCGCGAGAAATTACGAGAAGTCACACATTGTAATAATCCCAGAGAGAAATCGAAATAGAAAGAGATTAAAATCTTACTATTATGAGGTTAAAATTGAAATATGAAATTATCGATTGTACTATAACAAGATTCAAATCGTAATATTATGAGATTAAAGTCATTTTGTTGTTTATTTTTATGTTAAGTCAACCAGAAGCTCTTTGGTTTTCCGACGTTAAGTCAAAACGGCTTTTCGCGGAATGTTAGGTGGTTGAAGTAATATTGGAGGAAAAAAGTCGTAATATTACGAGGTTTAAGACATTTTCCTATTTTTACGGTATGTGAATCGGAAGTTGTTTGGTTTCAGGGGCATCAACTTTTGGCGACGTATAGTCTCTCTGAGCACATTACTTTTTGCGTAATATTGGGTGAAAAGTCAAAATTAAAATAAGGTTAAAAAAATTGTGACCTATTTTGCGGACATCAACTCTGATGACGCTAAATTGGTGGGGAAAAAAAGTTTTGGGAATCATTTGGGATTGGGGTTATTTAATTCCTGATAATAAAACTTTGAGGAGAATCCTTATAATGTGAATATAGGCAACATAGTTTTAAATTAAAAGATTTTCAGCTAGTGGTGTGCCTTGAGATTTAAAAAAAGTTGGGAAACACTGCCTTACACTAACATCTGCCAGGAAATGAACTTTTTTTCACAGGTAAAATATTTGATGCAAACCCACACACAAAAAAAACACAATCATTGAAAACAGAGGGAAACTGCACTAGAGACAGCGGGAGGCCTGGTGGTGGGCTCCACCATGTAGTCATCCCCCAAATTGAATTATGCTAGGTGGCAACATCGTGAATCTCACAAGTCATTTAGCATTCCAGCATCTGGCCTCCATCCATTCGCCTAATCCATCCATTTTCCTGCCAATACTTGATGGACTTTCCTTATCAAGTTATTCCAGCTAGTTCAAAAACAATACAGTGCATGTAGTGTATGTAGCTAGAGTAACAATATGAGGAAAAAATTCCAATGGGTTTTATTCTTGAAAAGCCAAGAGAAAGGAGATGAATCGCCTCAGTGTGTGTGGGATTGTTTACAGGGAGGAAACTCACAGTTCTGCAGGACGTAAAAAATGCCCTCATTCTTTGACTTGTGCGAAATAGGAATAGGATGTTTGGTTAACATGTCAACAACCACAAAAATACTCATTAACTTTTTGAGATGTTCTAAGTGTATTTATTAAGAGACTTTACATTACTGATTTTGACTTGTCTTGTAAAATTCTCTTAATTCTATAAAGGGATACTTTTTTTTCTTGGAAAGAAAAAGTAATAATTTGGGAAACATTTGACTCGGTCTTATTTTCCCATGAGAAAAATATGGATTTATTTTTAAGATGCCAATTTTGGAGGAGAGGACTTATGCCATTTCTCCCAAAGATGTGACTTTTTCATAACAACAATTTCTTTATTTACATAACATTCTGATTTCAAGCTGAGCAAAATATAACAAATATTTTCGTAAAACAAATTCAAAGATAGGCTGATATAGATATGCATATAGTACACATACACTATATATGTGTAGCTATACATACAACAACTATTAGTACTACTACAACTACTACTACAAATACTACACTTTCGTCTTGTCCTTTAGGTTTAACTCTGACTTTATTTGTATTAAATGTTGATTTTTTGGAGAAAAATAACCTTCATAATTCCTTTTCTGTGCCGCTTATCCTCACAGGGGTCACGGGGGAGCTGGAGCCTATTTTAAGGGCAGCAACTGCACAAGGCTGTTTATATCTACTTAACAATTTTAATCATTTATGTAAAAACAAAAAAAAGGCTTAGAAATTTATTTTGTCACACGCATATTCTTATAGTTATGCGGATTATCTTTTTATACAACTTTCCCATGAGGCAGTTTAGTTTCACAGTGACGCCACTGTTCTCCAAATTAAAATAATGAACCTGACTATTGCTTTTTTATCAACTTTTCGGACAATAAACAGGTTTGCCTAATATTGTGACTGTGGTGAGCAGCACATGTTTTGAATACAATCAAAATATTAGTGCAAAAAGGTGGAGATTTTGAAAGCAAAAGATAGTGTGGGCGATAAAACCAAAAAAAGAAGGCTAAAGGCATAGTTCCCATTGAAGCTGTTTCATGAGGGTCATAAGCACAAATCACTCAGAAGTTGGGTAAATGTACTGCCAGCTCCCAGTCCACACAAAGTTACAATCCAACTGTAGTTAAATTTAAACTGCCAACTTATCAAGAGGATTCACCTCTGCAAAATGTTGCGTTAAGTATCACACAAGTTGTCTTTGCTTTGTGTTTGGTTTTATAACCTGAAACCATCCCAGAAGTGACCGGCAGGCACAAAAGACTACAATAGCACAGCCGCGACTCATCAGCGTAACCCAGGACAACATTTAAAGAATTGCAAACCTACGTCAGAACCATCATTTCCGCTCTTAACAAGAAGATCTTGAGGAAGCAGCCTCCAAAAAAGGGTGGAACGAACCCTCGACTGGACGCCAGTCAGTTCACACACACAATCACACCACCACCAAATAGGAATCAAGCCCACACTGCCTGCACCAAAGTCAGACAAAAGAACCACTACACCATTGGTTGGGAACCTTTTTTGAAAAACAGCCATAAACAATTCCTATTTTCAAATGTTGTTCCCTACGAGCCATACTCACAATTTAAAAGTCAAAATACATGACATTTTGCAGTCATTTTATCACTTTTAAAGTACAAAAAGTCTCTGAATTCCTTTGACAACATTGTTACGCTAATTCTAATCAATGAATATCAATGAGTTCAATGTGTATCAATGAAATCAATGACACAGTCGTGACGTGACGTTCCTATTCGGGACTCTCACCAATGGTTTCCATATTTTAGCTAAGAACCATATGCACCCATCATAAGAGCCACATGTGGCTCCCGAGCCATAGGTTCACTACCCCTGCACTACACCATTGGGTGGCCAAAACCAAGCAGTAATAGGAAAATGACGCACAAATAATAATCATGAAAATATGAAATTGGGGTCTGATGAATACCTTTCTCTACATATTCACCAAAAGGGTCAAAATGACCACATTGTTAAGTGACCTTCCAAAATGAGCATTTCAAAAACATTAGAAAAATGTGTTTGTGAGTTATATAAATGTGAAGACACATGAAGCAGGTGGCGGTCACCATGACAGACCAAACAAAACAACACATCACTTGGCATGCAGTGTGGAAGTCAACAGGGGAAGAATGGCAAAATTCCCTTTTTTCCTACAACCCCCATTAGGCAGTCCAAAGCTCATGTGAAGTGACCAGGACCGCTGAGCTTATAAAAAAACAGTCACTGTAATATTCTTTTTTTTTTTTTAACGTTTGAGCTCTCGACTCTCAAGACGGTGTTTTTCATAAAATCGGAGACTGGTTGACGCCTAGCGAGAGGCGAGCATCTCCCTTCCTGATGGGAGCTGATGTCACTGTCACACTTTGCACACTTATGGGAGTGCCCGCCATCATAAATCAGTATTCACGTCATGATGGGCAAGATGCAATCATTTTTCGGCTAAGAATTCTAAGCATTTTGTTTTAGATTACACATAAAAAATACTATACTTAATTCTCCAAAGTCGAAATTTAAATTAAAACCTCATTAAATGTTATTATACTTGTATAGTGACAATAAATGCATATAGTTCAATTCACGTGTTCATTTTTTCCTAAAAAGATTAACCCCTGGTTTTAAGATATTGACTTTAACAACAGTCGGTAATACATTTTAAAAATAGTCAAAATCCAGAAGATATAATGATACCAAAATTAAAATATTTAATTATTTAATTTTAAAAACACATTACAATTAAGTAATGTAATTTACTTAAACATTATTTCAGTCAATTAGCAGTTCTTTTATACGAGTCTTTTAATCATTATGTTGTAGAAGATAGTAAAGTTTCAATGAATTTTGTTATATATATCATGGATGAGAACAATGTTTTTTAATTTGAAATAAAAAAAATTGTTCCTACGTAATATCCTTTTAAAATCATTTTTATTACGCCTTATGACTGAATTGCGTCTCCTAAAATTCGGACAAAATCATAACTGATTTTATTAGTCTGTCGTGACGCCAAAGTCTATTTCTTAGGGCTGGAGAACAGTTGGCCAACTAAAGTGTAGCCTGAGTGTCCACTTATTGGATCATCATGGAGTCAGCGTAACTCTTCTATTTCTTGGGAGATGTTTTCCTGCAATGTTCCCGAGACATTTCAGATTCGTCACCGAGACTATTCTGTCTCATTGGGGAAAAATCTCTGCGACATCGTCGAGACCTGCTGGAGTCATGGATGCCAAGGAGACATTAGCTGGGTTTCCATTACCCTCTGCAATGCTCAAAACGCAAATTGCCCAACAACAAAGTGGAAATTCATTCATTCCTCTACTGTACTGCTTATCCTCACAAGCATTGGTGGTGCTGGAGTCTATCCCAGCCAACCACGGGCAGTTTGCGGGAGACTCCCTGAATTGGTTGCCAGCCAATCGCAGGGCATAAGGAACCAAACAACATTCATGCTCATACCAATACCCATACCTAGGAAAAAATTGGTGTGTCCTAACGAACATAATTTTGGAGACGTGGGAGGAAACCGGAGTACCCAGAAAAAAACCCACAGAGGCACAGAGAAAAACCATGACGGGACGTTTGGTCGCCGGTCTTTTGGTTGCCGGTCCAAAGTGATATTTAGATATTGAACAGTACTTAGATATTAAACTCTCTTTTTATTAAACTTACTCTCTTAGATACTAAACTCTCTCTCTTAGATATTAAACTCTCTTAGATATTAAACTCTCTTAGATATTAAACTCACTCTCTTAGATATTAAACTCTCTCTGTTAGATATTAAACTCTCTCTCTTAGATATTAAACTCTCTCATGAATATAATTTTGAGAGCTGGCTTCAACAGTAGACTCTGTCACCATTTGACCGGCGACCAAAACAACCGTTGACCAAAAGACCGGCGACCACACGTCCGAGCACCGAGAAAAACATACAATCACAGGGAAGGCCGGAGGCCAGGGTTGAAAAACTGATCTCATAACGCTGGGCAGATGTCCTAACCTCTTATCTATTGTGCTGATGTACTATAGTGTTAATTCAAAGTGACATTTTGAGAGAGAAAAAATTGAAATAGCATTGTAAATGCCAATTTCAAAATAAAGTGACATATGACGAGTCGCAAACCATGGTATTTTCTCCAAAATAAAGGGAACGGTCAGAAGGATTTCTACGAAGCAGAATGTCTTTTGGATGAAAACGGAGATGGCAAAGTCTATATGGGCGAGCGCTAAACTTCAGTGAGTATCTCTTTATTTCAATCTAATATTGCATGGTCAAGTGGTTATCTATCAAAAAGAGTTGACCATACTGTGTTTTGTCCTGTGTTGGTCTAAAGGTTGCTTGAGTCAAATCTTGAGCCATTTTATGGTTTCGTCCATGGAGTTTTCTGCCCAGCCCGCATGGAGAGATACCTCAGAAGCCGCTGTAACCATGTGGCGGTGAGCCACTTTGCTCAGGTAACGAGTGGCGGGGAGCGTGGGTTCCACTGAATGGCAGGCACTGAGAGCCTATGGGTTGGATTTCTCTGAGGTTATGGTCATTCTCCCCTGGGGAAGTGGTTAGGGCCTCGTTGTATACTTTGGACTAAGCCCGCCCTTCCCCCCGCCTTGTACGGTAACACATGACCACCTTGGTGGTCGAACACCTGTCACTCATGACCTGCTTTTTGATCTGACAAGACACTTTATTACAGTGACGGAACGAGCGTTTGGGAATTGGCAGTTTTCCCAAAAATGCCCTGTTGTCAAACCAGATAAAACTGTCTGCCTAAAGCAGACACTTATATGTGAGTAAAACTATCTGTGAAATGTAGTCCTACTTCTTTGGCTCAATCCTGACTATAGTGCATTGGTCAGGGGTAACTTATCAGTGTGGTTTGGGATACGCAAATATTTCTGTGCTTGGTTGCTAGATTTATCAGATTATTTCAGAAAGAGGTCTTTTTCTGATTAATTTGTCCATGAGGTGAGCATTACCCAATCCAAAACTTTGGAGTGATCACCAATGAAGTTCTTGACTATTTAAAGAAGAAAACAAGTATAATTGGGAATGTGGTTTTAGTTTAGGGTGATATTGCCTCAAATTCTGCCATCTCTAACTATCCTGACAATTACTGTATAAAAAGTTCTTCTGGGCTAAAACTCAAGTCATTGACAACTGTTCTATGAATTTGAGTTTTTGGTTGCACTCCCCTAACCTGCGAACCCTTCCAGGTTTTAATTAAAAACATGGCGAAATTTGACCACCTCCATTCAGCAACGCAGTAAGAATCGAACCTGGTGCCCCCTGGCTACATGTCTTAGGTGTCATAAGGACTCCAAAGAAACAAGTTTGAAGAACATGAGCATTTGAGTGGGGCAGTTTGTAAGGACACCACCAACTTATCTGTGCAGGTGAGTGCAAATGGGAGGAGGTGGGTGCGAGTTTTAAGGAACGGGGAGGGTGTTAAGGACAGAACTTCTGTGGGTCGGAGCCGAGGAGGTACCGGCATCTTCAAACTCGAAGAGGAGTTTAGAGTCCCCCCCCCCCCTCTCTCAGACACACACAGGCTGAGTCAGAGTGAAAAAGCCTCTTAGAAGCTCGTGTGCGGACCACCGCAGAAGATGCTCTGCTCTTCATGAGACCACCTCAAGTTGGAGTGCAGCTGGTTGGCCTGAAACTTTGGGTGACTTAGTGTTACTGTTTCTACTGCTTCTACTGCTACTGCTGCTGGGCGACTATCTTTATCCTGCTTTTTTTTCTAATTGGGACATCAGGGAGAAATAAATAGCTCTTGCGCACACCGTTGGAAGGCAAATGAATGGAAAAGACTAGCGGGGGATTTCCCCAGGCTGCCTTCACACCAATGGATACACACAGAACTTTTACCCAGGCTTCTTTGTATTAGCCCAAATAAACTCACATCGTTTTATTAACAAGGAGATCATCTGTGGGAGCTTCCAGACGGATTTTGTAGGGGATTTTCACTGTCAAAAGTATCATGTAAGTAGCAGTTAGTTGTTTTTACAAGTTTAGGAACTTAAAAAGTCAGTTCGATTACAGATTGTCTTTTATCAAGTACATTTTTCTCCTAACAAAAATGGTGTGTTTTATAGTTCTTAGGGTGGAAGGATGTGCTCCATAGTGCTACTTCATCAATGGAGTTTGGCTGTGTTCTTGCTGTGTTCTCCAGCGATGCCATACGGGAGGCCAGTTGACGCACTAAGTAGCAGAATGTGAGTTCTTTTCAAAAAGTTTCAATGATTATTGACTTGCTTATGTTGTAGACCGCTGCTAGTCTTTTACTCGTCATCTGCCTCATCTAAGACGTACATTTTTTATTTATTTTTTTAACTAAGCCACCGTTACTTTTCCTACATACGTCAAATGGAAATTGAATTGACTGGTTGATACAGAACGGCTCATCAGTACAGAAACATTCCCAGACTTTTTGTGGTCATGTGTTTAATTTTAAACTTGTTTCTGCTGCCCTCTACTGTATTCAACTGTCTCAACCATCTCTCTGTTGATTACACCTAAACATGAGGATGCGAAGTAACAACTTTGTATGAGATGAAAAGTTAAGAACTGTAATCCACAGAGAAAAAAATCCCAATTCAGTGATTGGACCATTTCAGCACCAAAAAAAAAAATACTAAAAAGCCCAGTCAATAAAAAATTGTCAGAAAGTCATTAAAAGTAGGACATTAGCCACCACAAAAAAATCCTTTTCGTGAAATTTCTACGGCTGGTATTCAATGAAATAAAGATTTTGCACTAAAACATGAGCATGAGCCAAGAAGTCTCAAAGAATGTGACAATGGATGAGGAAATATATTGCATATTTAGGGAATAGAGGATTATTTAACTGGTATTGAGAAATTAAAATAGAACATTTAAAAAATACTCATTAATATTTATTACGCATATTTCAAAGCTATCACAAAGTAATTTGTTTTTACTCGATTTTTAATGTAGCAAAGCGATGGAAACGTTTTGACAGTGTGTCCAGTGACATGTTTTCTTTACAATTCAAGCCCAATTAAAGTTTTTTAAGTGGAACATTGTATTTTTGCCCTTTGTTGTGCCAAGATGCTGTAAATAATTGACTATAAAAGTTAAATTGAACTTTTTGGTACTTCAGTACATCTCAAAATGCGTTAGTTTTTTTGAAGACCCTGCACTCAATCCAGAGATTTGTGTTAAAATGCAGTCAAATCTGGACACACGTTTGCATTAATATTTTTTGGGCGAATATCCATTGAGTATGGCTGTGAGTCATTGGCAAATGTTTGCTATACGTGATTCTTAAACCACATGAAAAATGGAAGTCAATTGTTAATTGTAGATTTTGTAGTGATACAGCATTATTACGACTATCATTATTATTGTTATTATTATTAGTGAAATGTTCATAACTGAGAACACAGTGGTACTCAGTTGTGGACATTTACCGTCCAACTGTTTTTCAAAAGTATTTTTTATTCATTGCACGAACTGACCCTCCATAAAAGTCTAAGAATTATACTTATTTACTATAACAGATACCTTAGGCAATTAAGATATGAACTTGAAGAGCTATATATTCCAAATTGTCCATAATATTCCAAACTGTCTATAATACTTAGAACTTGGCAAAATTCCAGACTGTAAGGCCTTTAAAAAACCTAGCAAAGGCTCGGTTCGAGCAGATAGTAAGTTTTATCTGTGTGTTAACGCCAAGTTATTTTCTGGCGGCAGGCGGCGGTCAGTGAGCCACGCCCAGTTGATGCACGACAAAGGTCGCAGCATGCAAGAACTGAAGCGTCGCCTGTGGCTGCAAGAGCTCCTGGAGGAGGTGCACACGGCCGATGAGAGGGCGCCACCCACTCACAGTAGGACGCCTAACTTCAGTGGGAACGAGCTCCACCAAAAGACCCCAGAGGCCACCAAGAACCTGCCTCACAGGTTCGGGGTGGACCGCGAGGGCCCCGTCCTGCCGCAGGAGACCAACAAGGCCATGGCTTATAAGGACCAGGATCAGCCGCTCAAGGTGGCCACCAAAAGGAAAAAAAAGACCAAGCTGGGACGGCGCAGGGAAGGCGACAAGAAGCGGAGGAGGACCCGCTCGGCCCAAACGCAAGAGTGACAGTCTACCAATGGATCGGAGCCGTGCTGCACTACGGCGGGATACACACGACTGGTCCCAAGTTTTTTTTTACCAATCACACCAAAAGCCAGATTTTCAGATGTCTCTGAAAGACAATTCTGACTTAAAAGTCTTTTGGTGTAGTATTTTGTATGCTCAGATTGATTATCATTCCTGCCTGGGTGGAAAACAGATCGACAATCGTAAATGTTGAAACTTATTTACGATCACAAAACTGTTTTTTTTTTTACTTGCATTTTTATCTTTTGTTTGTTGACAATTATTTCAGAATGTGGGGCAAAATTTATGTATATGTATTTTTATGTCTAACGCGGAATACACAATTACCCATTTCACCTGCCCATTTTGAAAATGAATTTGACCAAAATCACAATTCTCGTACGTCTTTTTAAGATTACCTTCATAACTTAAGTCTCTGGAGTGATGGGTGTTAAAAGGTGATTTTTTTCCTCTCTCCTCTGTCTGCTGCAACAAAAAAAAAAACAATTAGTAATTACAGTAACATTTTACAGTACATGATCTAGTTCAGACAGTACTTAACATCCTGTTGTGTTACATCAGAATTTTTCATATATTATAAGGACAAACGCAATTTCAGGAAACTTTCCCCTCTATTCTGATTAAAGAGGAAAAGACCCAATTATGTCTTAGAAAAGATTTCCAACAAATATCATGTTGTGATGTTTGTGTGTGTGTAACGAGTGAGACCATAATTGTTGAGCTGGTTCAACTTTTATAATCTTATAACATTGTAAATTGTTTTGTTTTGTGATTTGCATTTTCTGAAACGAGATACACGCAATCTCATAATAATTTTTTAAAATTTGGGCATTTTCCTTCCCTTTTTATACTTCTACACTAGAAGCCGGATCATGCATTAATGTTTGTTCAGTAAGTGTGTGGGGGGTTGGGGGGGCTGTCAATGTTTAACCTGTTCAGTATTTATCTTCTAAAATCATTTGAATCATATGCTCATAGTCAATTGAAATGTGAAGCAAAAATAATACCGTCTTTTAATTTTGATGACTAATGCATCTCGACAATTGGTCCAAATTTGGAGATTTTCCTCTCTTCAGAGAAGCTAGTATTTCACTTTCCTCCCACATGCCAAAACATGCATGGTAGGCTAGTTGAACACTCTAAATTGCCTCTAAATGTGAGTGTGAATGGTTGCCCATCTCCTTGTGCCCACTGATTGGCCCAATTAAGGTAGACCACCACCTGATGCCTATAAAGTCAGCTGGGATAGGCTCCAGCACTGACACTTGTGAGGATAAGCAGTTCAGAAAATGCATGAATGTTTTATTATTAGTTTTATCAAATCTTCATCTGTCTGGTCAAAACCGAAATGTCTCAGATTGTGATTGTGGACGACAAAAAATGTCATGTCGGGCCAATTTCAAATTGAGCTAACACCCCCCATGTGTGTACTCCACTTATGACACTGACGCAGGCTTCCACCTGCAAGACGAGGCCGCTTTTGTGGCCTGTTTGCTTTTATAATAGTTTTGTATTTGAGTGTTTTAATGGCAAACTCACACGCAGCAACAACTCTCAGTTTTGTAATTATATGGAGAAGTGTGCCAATCAAACCTGGAAAGAACAAACCGTTCACTGAATCCATTTACTCCAACTCCTCCTCCGCCGCCATAATTTATTTCATCTTGAAAGTGTATATTTATTTGGTGAATGTATTGTGGTGCTGCTGACTGAATCCCATAATGCACTTTAGTTACGTATATCATGTACATGTTCTTTTGTGGTTGTTGTTGTTGTTGTTGTCTCGATGGTCCTGCTTTCTTTCTTTTGTTTTGTTTGGGGCCCACTAAAGATATCTAGTGGATGTAATTTATTGGATATTTCATCCAACCCACTCTCATCACGCTATAGTTTATTTTTATAGAAGTCTGCCACAGTCATGTAATGTTCTTGACTTGCACTGAGAGCTTAATGTACGTGTGTCCAATTATTCAGCAATCATTAAATATGTACTCATGAAGAAAATTCAAGGATTTTCTTGTTTTTTTTATGAATAAGTTAATAATTTTAACAGAAGACATTGTAGACCTAGGTAAAGTAAGAAAATATATACATATATATATTTTTTTTTACCTAGGTCTACAATGACTTGTGTCTGTCTTGCTACTGCAACCAAGAAATTTTACCGAATACGGGATGAAATAAAGTTCTAACCGAACCTAACCTACGACTTAGCCTCGGCCACTGCCAACCCTCCCATTTTAAACGGAGTCTCCACCTGGCACCGAGTGAGTTAACAACACTGAAAATGAGAAGTGTGTTGAGTCAAGGGATGGTACACTGCTCAACAGTAACAGCCATTACACAACACGTCATTGTAAAAGGCCGATAAAGCGGTGGGAAATCAATCAAACGGCAGAAAAAAGGGAGGAATAAAAAGAACGATCGATATGAGGTTCTGAGGAAATTTGCGTTCCCTTAACTGATTATTATATGAAGTTCAAATAGTCTATTTTCTTTAAAAATGCAACTTTTTCTTTTTAAACACAAAATGCCTTCCCTGAGACTGACAAAGTGTGCATCTGAAGAATAATTGCTTTATAGTAAATGAAGAGTAAATAATAAACATAGATGATAGATCACGTCTCTAAATCAGCTTTGTATACTGTTTTATGTCTTGTTAATAGATCAATATTGATGGAGCAATGATGTGGCTATTAAAAATCCAAATAAGGCTCTAATGTAGGTATATAAGTCAAAAATTAGTGGCGAACCAGACATTTTAGAAATTTGTCTTCAGCAAGTTTCCAAGAGGGAGCAGGTGTTTGTCGTCCTAACAGCTACGCTTTAGCCATTCCTCTTTAAAGTCACTCATCCAGAATCAATGGGAGCCTAGTGATGTTTGCTGTTCCGCGTTTTGAGTAATCACACAGTGATCCGGAGAGGTGAGAAGAGCCGGTGGCCTACAATAGGGATGAATAGTCCCACTTTTTCTGACTGTGAGGAAATTAGCCATCAAGTGTTGTTGGAAACAATGGCAATGATGATATGGTAAGTGTATTATGTCTACATATTTGCAAGAGGATTTATGGTATGAAAATGAAACGATAAAAGCAAGAATCTTGTTCTACAAATATGACTTTGAAAGCTACAAATACTTTTGATGAGGAAAAAAAATGTGTACTATTTTATTTGAGTGTGTGTGAGAAATGTTGAAATATGTCACATTGTATTGACGTTTGCCACTATCTTAGTATTCTGAAGATGTTGTATGGATGACGTGTGTTTTCATCATAGCGTTGGCAAGTCACATTGAAGTTCCTAACATACCAGTTATGTTGAATGTTTCAAGTTTGAGGAATACTAAGCTCATCAAAAAAAGTGGCGCCTTCGCCGCCACACATATGCTATCATATCACATCTGTTATTAATATGTCTATTTGATGTAATACGGCACCAGATTATGACTTTTGACAGTAATTTACTAGACAGACTAGACTCGGCATCTGTTAATTAAAAGGAAGTGAGCAACATTGCCAAACCTCGTCCATAAGTAGTTCCTGGTGTGCATTTTGAACGCACGCAATTACGGCTGGGTAATATGGCCTAAAAATATTTGCTCCGATATCAATTTACCATTATTTTGCCATTTCTTCTAACCCAACACCCACCCACTTTGCAATAAATACCAAGGACAGAGAAACAGCAAAACAAGTCTTTTTTTAAAAAAAATATTTAGTTAAAGTAAAGTAACTCCTATTTCCCTTTTGGAATGAAAGCGCAAAACATCTGTCTTGAATTAAATTTCTCTTTCTCTCTCTCTCTACTATTATTCCGGGTGAATCATGAAAGGCCAAAAAAAATTCATAGAATTAAGCTCTTGAATATCTTTGTGTTAGATTTACATTCTATTTTACTTTGACATTTGTCATAGTTGAGACACACAAGACCTTTGTTACTAACATCTTCAAATACTTCTTCTAATCTATAGATAGGCCCTAGTGCCCAAACGTAAGTGCATTGTTGCCACTCAATATAAAACGTCTACACTTCATTTTTCAAGCAGATGAAGTCAAGCGAGAGGTAAACATGGCGGTCCCCAACACCTACGGATTAGTGTTTGCCTGCACGTGTGGTGTGATCCTGGGAGTCGGACTGGGCGCCAACCTATTGGTCTTCTACCTGTTTGCAAAGTACAAGACGTTGCGCAAGAATCGTCTGGACATCCTGCTCCTCAGCATGTCTTTGGCCGACTTCCTCACTCTGCTGCTCATCCCATTCACCTTACACTCAGCTATGAGCCAGTCGTGGCCCCTGAGCAACATTTCCTGCAAGGTCTACCAGTTCATGTTGGCGTTCAGCCTGGCAGCCAGCATCTACTCGCTTTGTACAGTGTCGGTGGCTCGTGCGATGATCATCACCAACCCCTACCGGCCTCCGGCTATGGATCTGGTCATCATCATGTTTGTACTAGTCTGGGCCTTGAGCTTCCTCATCAGTCTTCCACTACGGATGTTCGCCACCAAAGAGAGCATTGTCAGCTTCACCTTCTGCCTGCCTACCATCCACGAGCATCACTACCAAGTGGTCCTCAGCCAATTTGTGCTCTTCTACTTCATCCCCATGTTGGTGATCGCCTTCAACTACATTCGGCTGGCTCTCTTTCTCCATAGGAGTCCGGTGATGTCGACATCCAGTACCAGGAACACACGGAGGGCCTCTCTGATGGTGTTCTTGGCCGCCGCCACCTTCTCGGCTTGTTGGTTGCCCGGCTACATCCTGGAGCTGTGCTTTTACTTGGGCCTGTACCACCACGGATGGGCATGGGAGCTCTTCTACTTCTTATGTACCGTGTTGCAGTACTTGCACCCGTGCATCAACCCAGTGCTGTATGTATTGCTGGCCAAGCGATACCGCCACCGGAGGGCGGCCTGGCTCTTCGGATGTCGAAGGAACAGAGTGCATCCACAAGTCATCAGTGTGGATGCAGACAGTTTTTAGTAAGCTGGCCTTATTGGACACCGATTTGGTTTTCAACTAACGAAGGGCATCGTCAGAAATAATTGACTTTTCTATCTGTGTTTTCCCGAATTCTAGAAATATTCAGTTCACTTCTTTGAAAACTTAAATTTTAACCTTGGAGGGATAGAAAATGTAAATGTGCCCCTATTCAAATGTGATCTTTTTCTGTGAAATAAGAAAATAAACACAAATATGTTTTGTCCCCATTTTACAATATTTAAAATCTTTCATGCTGCATGAATCAAGCATAAGAACATGAGTGTTATTTGATTGTAATTGCTTTGGCAAAAAGATTTCATTTCGCAAACATTAGTCAGCAATATGACAGTAATAACTGTCTGAAGGGTAATATAATAACAATTCCACAACCAGTAAATAGAACTCAGAAACCTGATGGAGGGTCCTCCATATACTGTATTTGTTGTCAATGGTAAAAGTAGCTGGTGCACCATTCAAAACAATTGGCGAGATGTGACAGTGATCTGACTACAGTTGAGTAGTGGATTGGTCAGCAATATTGGAGACAGTAATAACTGTCTGAAGGGTTATAACAATAACAATTCCACACCAAATTTTTTAAGTGTATTTCATGTGCCGCCCTAACCACCCCCAAAGAATGAGGCCTTTTTAAGGGTCTAGCTTGAGTAAAGATGTAACTGTTTGCGCAGTTAAAGCTTCCAGCAGACTTCAAATCCAGCCTAATGTCACTACTATGTAGCAGAACACGAAGTTAATGTCTAAAGCAAATAGGTCCTTGCTGGCGTTAACTGGCAATAAAATGAAAGTCAACGCTGTCAAATATAACCAAAGCAGACATGCGTGCAAGCCAGGTAGCTTTGAAGCCAACCGCTCGACACTTAACAAGCAGCATTCATTAGCAAATTTGTGTTAAAAGCCCTACACACAATATAAAGCGAAGTTTGCGGATTCCTATGAGACCGCATTCTTGACACACACTCCTCGAGTGAGTGGAAGAAAATACTTGCGGCCGAGCGAGCCGCCGGGCTCACACGGGCGCTGCCATGAGCTAATCACCGCGTGGGCCGTGTCGCCAAGTGTGGCCTGTTTATTTATAGAACTCCCTGAAAGTCGCCGCCTTCGGACGGGATTGGGTTACAGCACCACTGAAAGCTGAAAATACAACGTCCACAGACACAGCCAAATCCCTCCATTGGAAATAATCTAAACTGCATGGCTTGAATATTAACTGCAATGTCAGAGTGCAATTAAAGTTACATGACATGGTAATAAAAGAGTTTTATCTTTGACTTTAGCTCGGACAGTCATGTATTTAAAATTTTTAAAAAGGCCTTTCCTTGTTCATAGTATTATAAAAAGCTATTAAATGTTTGCCAATGAAGTGAAAAGTGGATACCAGAGTGCAGATAAGGAATGAATACTTATCCAACTACTTAGTAATTGATAGTTTCTAAAATGAATAGGCAAGATATAACATAAACACATAACGAACGCCAAGCAACTGAAAACTGTGGCTTCTCAAGAGAAACAAGTTGTGATTTTACTCCTAATTTTGGCTTGCTTTGCCATGCGGGTGACGAAGCGCAAAAACGCAGAGCAAAGCCATCGACGATCTTGAACAAGCGAAGCCTTGTGCGTGCCAGTGTCAACACGCCGCTCCCTCGCCCGCTACCTTGAAAGAAAATAATCGCAAAGCGCCGTTCATTTCAGAGGATTTTCGCGATTATTTGCACAGGCACGATGTTTTGACGATCGGGCGGCGAGTTCTTCGACAACTCGCCAGGAAAAGGAAAAGCCGTCGGTGGAAAGACAGAAAAAAGTTGCCGCACAGAGAAGAAGACCAAATAGATCATGGATGATTAGAAATGTTTTTTAGCTTTGATTAACAAATATGATTATCTTTGATTATCTTAGGTAAGAAATTACATCTTTACCTGACCTTCAATGAATTTAATGAATTCAGTAGCTACTATTTGTATTCTAATTTACCCAAAAAATTAATCAAAATAATTGACTAAATTTAAAAAATATTTAAGATGATTCTATGTAGTCCTTTCTCATTTTGATGGAGTTTTACTTTTTCTTCAACTATACAATCACTGTCCTTGTTGTTGAAGTATTAGCCTTTAACTCATCAAACTCAAGTCCAAGCACGACTCTAATTGCACCTGTTACCATAGCAGTAAAGTGTTAAAAAACTAGCAAGATTTAAAAGTGTCCACAGACACCACCACCATCCTCAGACTGGAGTCCCCCAACCCTGGCACGTATCAAGCACGACATCATCTGCTAAAAAAGTCCAAGGCTTAATCAAGAACTGAGGAGATAAGCCTGGTGGGCAAGCGTGTGACAAGGATACGGCAAGTTAATTCCAAGGAAGCATTTCACTCTAGTTTCATTTTTCGCCGGGCGCCTCGATACCTCGGTGAAAAAAATAACATCCTCTAGTGCCAATTTAGGAAGATAGCATGGTAAAAGAGAAGGAGAAGTGGTAAGTGAAGGTTATCTTAGGCCAGGATATATATAGATATATATTTATCTATATACCTATATATAGATATATATATCGTAAAGTCAAATCTAAATCAATATCAAAATGTCAACAAATTTAATAATAATAACTTTCGGTGGTTCGAATTTCTGTATACTTGGGTTATCTTTGCAATTAGAGTTCAGACCATATTTTATGACCAATTCATGCCAAAATGAATACAGTAAGTTCCAGAAGTCTAAAACATTTTCCTCCTAATTCACATGGATTTAAAGATTTATATTAATAAATGTTCAACAGACAAAACTCTTGAAATGTGATTAAAAAAACTTGGAGTAAGCAACTATTGGGATTTGGGTATTTCCCACGACTGCTTCATGATATAGTATTACAACGAGGGTGGGGGCTGTGTGGTCTGCGGGCCAGGGATGTCCTGAATTTGAGTGGCACACACATTATATACATCTCCCTCCCTGGCATGCGCGTCTTTCCCGGCCGGGTAACACGTCATTACATGCACAAACCCGTCTACATTTGCTACACGTATGGAAGCTTCTGGAAAATGTGCACCTGCAGCCAAGGCTGCATGCGTGCATGACGTATTCGTTCTGACTAGAATGGTAACAGCCAAAACAAATACTGTGATAAATATTGTTCATAAGTACAGTGGTAAATTCAGTGAGGAATTCTTTTCACTGTGTTGTTTATAACTCAAAATACTCAAATCTCAAATTGTTGTCCATTTATAAGAATTCCCCTTTAATTATAAAAGAGCCCTGTATTATATTCATCCATTTATTCATTTTCTGAACCGCTTTATCCTCACAAAGGTTCACGTCAGCCTCCCATTCCTTAACTTAGATTAAGGATTCAATCTCAGTCCCGGAACGAGAGACTTTGCAACCCTAAGCAGAACACAGAAAAGACCTTATATCTTCTAATTATTTATATTTTTAAAGATGTAAAAAAATAAATTAAAAAAAGATGATTTTCAGTGGATATACTGCTGTCATGTAATTTCAGTTCAGTTGATGAGCTACTTCTCTTTTAAAAAAGGCTGTCCATGAGTCACATACAAAGGACAGCAAAACATCGGAATGAATGTGTGACTGAAGACCCCCAATATAACACCGGCCTTTACCCCGCCCGTCCTACCAGATTATAAATCACGTGTCCATTCCAATGTTGTTTGTTATTGCTTGTTACCTTGGATACGCTCAACGAAATCCACACGCTCTGATTGCTAGAACTGCAGCCACTAGTAAGCGGCAATGCTTCCTTACACCAACACTAGACTCTCTTTTGTCCCAAGCCAGAAAAGTGCTATGTTATTGTTGTAAGCACACACATGCTGGCATACACATATACAAATAACAGACTATTAAAGTGTGTGATGACATGTACTAGACAGATGAGATGGGTGTATAATTTTAGCAACATTGATTGATTGACAGCCATATGCTATCATAAAAGCACATGGCCGAATCCAACATGCAAGGTCAAGAACAATCTTGGGCATTGAGCCACATACTGCTTCACCAAGTATGAATTTTGTTTTGGTGACACGCAGAAACACAGTGTGTTTTTGGTTCATTTTGCATGAGAATTGGGAAAATTTGTACAGAGAATGCAGGACACTTGGTCAAGAATAAACCGTAACAATGAGCTGCCTGCATATTTTTCTATCTGACAATATTTACTACATCACGACACTTAACACAAACAATAACAAAAAGTTGTAGTTATACCCTATTGCGCATGTGAAGATATTGGAAAGACTGGATGCTTAGAGTGCAGAAGAATACTGGATCAAGACTAATCTTGCCTGATGATTGACAACAGTTATGACCAAGATTTATGACTGAATTGAAGTGAAAGTGGAAAAGCCAAGTTCCAAATCACCAGGACACTTGTCTTCATTGGGTACGCCCCAACCTACATACTCCTACCACCGACTGCCCCCTGTGATCCAGGTTGTACAATTGAGCCCTTTTAGCGCTGTGTTATTTTGGCCCTGGGCTTCCTGAAGAAGACAACCTTGCCCCTACGTCTCAAGTATCTGTCAAGCTAGCATTTTCCATTGGCAAAGGCCCGCCAGTCAGTTGGGGAGGGAATCACGTCTCATAACCATTTTAGCTTATTTTGGCCACATTAAATATAAGTTCATCATGGCGGTGACGGTCCTGTTTCTTAAAGTGTGAGCGAGGGGACACCGACGGGTTCCCCTTGCGACAGGAATAGCACCATGATTTCATGAATGAGGGACTGGCAACCAGGAGGGAGCACATTTGTCACAGGCACCCTCCGAAACACGAACGAGAATAAGGCTCTCGGGCATTGGGACTGTCAATGAGAAGAACATCAATAGTGGGAGCTTCCGTGTTTATTGAAGCCGAACGTTACTGGAGAGACAGCGGTAGAGGCAGGCAGTAAGTGTCATCTGGTCTTCCAAATTGGGGAGGGCCGAGCAGTTTAAAATGGTGTGAATATGATAGGCACCTCTGCCCATTGGTGTGTTTTAATACAAGGGGGAGATCAGTCCGACAGGGCCGGCCGGGCACCAATCTGACAAGAGAACAGTGTAAATCAAACGCAGTGGTACTGGCTAGAAGTCCCTATCCTGGGGGAAGTTTCTTTGGCAATACAGGACTTCACATGCATGTGACAATTGCATGAGAAAGGACACTTGACAGGTGAGTGGCGACCCTTCTGGAGGGGTAAAAAGATGACTGTGGTGTCCCAGGAGAATCGCGACGAGACGGTGGTGGTTGTTCCTCAGTTAGCTGATGATTCAGAGGAGCAGGAATGCAGCGAGAGGGTGGTCATTAACATCTCAGGTCTGCGCTTTGAGACCCAACTGAAGACCCTGTCACGCTTCCCCAACACGCTCCTGGGGGACCCGCGCAAAAGGATCCGCTTCTTTGACCCGCTGAGGAACGAGTACTTCTTCGATAGGAATAGGCCCAGCTTCGACGCCATCCTGTACTACTACCAGTCTGGGGGGAGGCTGCGAAGACCTGTGAGCGTCCCCGTGGATATTTTCTTGGAAGAGATCAAGTTCTACGAGTTTGATGAGGAGACCATTGAGCTTTTTCGAGATGATGAGGGCTTGACGAGGGAGGAGGACCAACCTCTGCCGAACAATGAGTTTCAGCGACAACTCTGGCTCCTTTTCGAGTATCCGGAAAGTTCTGGACCTGCCCGGATTATTGCGATAGTCTCTGTGGTGGTTATCTTGATATCCATCATTATATTCTGCTTGGAGACATTGCCCGAATTTCGAGAGGTCCCCGTGGTGGTGCAGGAGCTCCACATTAACGGGAGCACCCATGGGAGGGTGCGCAGTCCCTTCACAGACCCTTTCTTCATGGTGGAAACACTTTGCATCGTGTGGTTCTCCTTTGAATTCACCATGAGGTTTCTCTCATGCCCCAGCAAAGCAGCATTCTTCAAAAACATCATGAACATCATCGACGTGGTGGCCATTGCACCGTATTTCATCACCTTGGGGTTGGATCTAGCTGAGCACCAGGGCAGCAGCCAGCAAGCCGCATCACTCGCCATTCTCAGGGTTATCCGTTTGGTCCGAGTCTTTCGGATCTTTAAACTCTCCAGACACTCCAAGGGTCTTCAGATCCTCGGGCAGACCCTTCACGCCAGCCTAAGGGAGCTGGGTCTCTTGATATTCTTCCTCATCATTGGGGTGGTCCTGTTCTCCAGTTCAGTGTATTTTGCGGAAGCAGAAGACCCAGAATCGGGCTTTTCCAGCATCCCCGATGCCTTCTGGTGGGCGGTGGTGACCATGACGACGGTGGGCTATGGAGACATGTGTCCGTCCACTATTGGAGGAAAGTTTGTAGGATCCTTGTGCGCCATAGCCGGCGTACTAACCATTGCTCTCCCAGTCCCAGTCATCGTCTCTAACTTCAACTACTTTTACCATCGAGAGAATGATAATGATGATAACTTGCAGTACGTGCACGTGACTTGTGGACAGCCACAAACATCCTCCGGTGACTTCAACTCTAGCAAAAGCGAACAGTCCCTGTCAAAGACTGAGTCCTACCAGGAGGACGACCTAGAGAGCCTGACGCAGATTGAGATCTACACAGGGAAGTTGACCGATGTATGAAAAGACGTGCGAGTAGTTTCATGGTAAGTCACGTGAACCTTTCTTGTCATCATAGGCCTTCTTTTCTTCCACTATAAGACATGATTAGCTATTAGAATTCTGTTAGAATTCTATTAAAGTGAACCAGGAATGGTTATAGTTATCCAGCAAGCAATGTCTCAAAGTAAAAATAGATTTATGTATCTTTACCACTCCAATCTCTTCAAGTGGTAGCTTTTATGTTGGCTGTTCCAGAACAAGAATGTGGACATTTTTATTCTATTTTTTTCGGCCGCCTACTGTTTGTGTTGTTGTCATGTCAATCGTAACTTACCAGGTCTTACATAATCAGTAGTACCATCAAAGTTCTAGTGCATCAGCAATTGGACAAGTTTTCAATCATGTAGTAATGACTAAAAATCAATACATAAAGAAAAACGAATAACTTCATTCTATTCACTTCAATATTTCTCACTCCTCTAAATTGTCACATTCGAATTGCAATCACTACACATCGGTCAAACGAAGTCAAAGGATGAATTTAGATTGTTTTATACTGCAACAATCCAAGTAGGATCCCAATAAAATCCAAGTGGCATCATTCATGTTCTTTTTTGCTTCGGTTTAAAAAGGGAAAAGCATAGTATTCATTAAAAAAATACATTATCTGGCTCTTTAGCGACTCTGCTAATAAATATACATAAGATATTCAATCAATACTGGGCATTCAACTGTTGTACATGACTGTATCTGACTTTATCTTTAAAGCAGTTGACAGATTTTGAGTACATAAAGGCGTACAAGTTGCACCTTTTAGCGCACTACATGGTGCTTGTGGCTAGGTCGTTTTTGCAGATTTCCTTGTGACCTTGTGCAGAATATTAGCGTTGGGAGAGCACCATCCTGTGGATGCTTGCTCTCAGCACTTCACTTTAAAGGAATAACAATGTTAGACAAACAAACCAAAGGGATTAATGGAATTAAATGCTTTAAATAAACATGGTTGTTTGTTGTCAAAATGTTGTTAAACTGCACAAGGTTGGCTTGCTTACTGAATCAAGTTGGTAAGGAAAGGTCATTAAAAGATGTTCATCTACGTCGCCATTTATTGTTACCAGATTCGTAGGGGTGCTAGAGTCTTGCCCAACGAACTATGGGTAGCGGGCGGGGTATACGAAAAACTGCAGGACGGAGACAACATTTACACACACTCATACAAAATTGGGAGTCAAGAGAACCGGATTTAAACGTTGAGGCAGACATACTGACTACTCAAACCCAATGGCACCCTCCTTGAATGTTAATTATAGCCCAATATATGAGTAAGTTAACATAACTATACATTAACTGACTGCATGTTTGTGTCTTTCTTCAGTCGAGGCTATAACAGTTGTGGACTAAATACTTAGTCCAATACTAATGTTTCCATTTTTATTGTATTATGTTGGTCGCAGGATGTATTCAAGCTTAACATCTCCACTCTATCATTAGGAAATTATTGTTGATTATATATCTTTAATAGAGCATTTATTACAGCTTGATGATAGATAGTAAATGATTACATAGTTTTGACTGCAAAGTAGTAGAAAGGATGCCACTATACATATTGATTGTCTATCCAAATGATTTAGTGTTGTTTGTTTATTTGCTTGTTTACAGGAGGAAATATGAAAACTTTTCTTGTGAATCATCACGACATATCACAAGAATAATGTCGAACAAAATTGCCTCAATGGACTACAATTTTGATTTTTTTATATGTTGTTGTTAAATATTGTACATATTTTCTACATTTTGGCACAACTTGCTAAATACAAAAAATACCTCTCAGAGCACGCTGAGGATGTAATACTAATATTTATTTTTCTAATGTTTATGTGAACTTAATTTAAGATTTTTTAAAATAAATCAATGCTCAGTCATCAGGGATATGAATTTTTTTTCAGGAAATTGTATGAATGTCCAATCCTATATTATGTTGAAATTTGGGGCATTCAGCTTTTATTTGCCCTACTGTTGTATTCCTAACACAAAATAAGTGGCATTTTGGCAATTAAAGGTTTCCTTCCATTCCCTTTAATGACACCAAAAATGACATTTTAAATAGCATTATTATTGGAATCAAAAACATATATTGCGACTATTTTACTCTATATACAACAATTGGGGATATTTTCCCTAACTACAATACAAATGATATTTTCATGACAAATAACTTCATGAAATATGGAATCATGACAAATTCGACACTTATGGAATACTTACAAAATACTAAAAGCAAAACACTCAACACTGCTACTGTGTTAGCCTCAAGAAAATGACAAAATACGGCCTTACTCATAACTTTGCTACTTGGAACAAGTGTTAACACAGAAAAAGACAGTAGATACCAATAGCTGACAACAATCAACATGACACCCAAGAATTCAAGTATGCCACTAAATAATGCATATTTTGAAATTGGTTTGGTCTGTGGAAGGTTGACACACACACACACACACACACACACACAATACATAAAAGTACCAGATCACATTGATTTGGGCAATAAGATCTACGCAATGAAATGGGAAACTATAGACCATGACCACTGATGTCCGTGAGTGACCCTCCTCCCAAGCAGACGCGCAATCTTGCGCATATCAGTAGGGTAATTTAAGCAATAAAAAATAGAAAAATGACAATAATTTCATAAATATGTGAATTTATACAGATTCATGGCTTTCGGTGGACTCTATTTACGAATGGAATGTGTTGATATAACGATCACGTGACAATTGAGTTGCATAAGTTGTCTGTTTGTGTATTGTGCGGTTGTACATGTGTGCAAGATCAACCATACCTTCCCTAGGCTTCTCCGGCAGTATAGTAGAAATGCACTTTTTCTTCTATGAAGAGCTTCTATGTTAAGCCTATATTGGCTTGGATCACTACACAACAAACTAATAGACATGGTTTGGGTTGCATTGCATGGGTGAGACAGAAATAGACCCATTTTTGTTGTCAAGTCAGTCTTATCTGCCAAATCAGTAGTGCTGACCAATGCAAGGTCAACTCTAATAGACATGGGACCGTTTCTCCAATTACTCATATTTAAAATTGTCAATTTTCAACGAAAAAAGCCAAAGAAAAAAGTATGTCGGATCAGAAATGTTGATCATCATGTATAAATGGTGACAGGTTGATTTGACCTCTGGCCACTGACCGGGTGGAAATGAATTTTATTCTTTTCCATTAGCAGTGATTGCACCTCAAATGACACAAATGCACTCACTAAGAACAAGTGACTGTAAAATGACATTGGTGGAATGATTTTGTCCTAGCTTGCATATAGCCACATATTTTTGGCCAAAGTTTTCCTGATGAGTCAGCAATGACACACACACAGACACACTTTCCCTCTCTCACACATAACCACACGATCCCCTTCAATACTGGATGTCAAAAATACTCTCTCTCACACACACACACACACTGAGGAACACACGCATCCACTCTCACTCTCTTCAAACCTGCACAAATTTATTTTTCACACATGCATAGACATGTAAATTATGCACCCACTACTCTCTCACATTTTCTCTCTCAAACGCATATGCTCTCCAAAATGTGCTCAGTCAAAAAATAAGAAAAGGGTTGATGTACTCCATAGGTTTCTATCAATGTATTTATTTTAGTCCCTTGTGGAATTACTGTATTTTTATCATATATTTTAGTTTATAGTTATTTTAAGAAAAGTAATCATATTTTTTTACTATTGTTACGGAAACATCTAGACCATTGTAAACCTTTTTTTTTTTAGTATTATTATTCTGTGGAGGAGTTTAAAAAAAGGCCACAGTGGGATAATGGGTTAACAGGAATGAGGATGCATTGTAATTTTAGCAAAGCAAAAACCCAAAGCATTTTTTACTGAATATTTTATCTGCCGACACATACAAATGTAATATACAAGCCTATTAATTGACTGGGCTAATAATTGGTAGGTTGGTTTATTAATAATACTGCTACAACATAATGAATATGCCTGACTGCTTGCCCTCAGATTTCCAGCATCCCAATGCCCTTCTATTTTGGCTTTCTCTATGAATGTATACTGTATGTAGCTAATAACAGTCATTTGGGTATCAAGCCTATACCCTGAACACAATCATTTTCAACAGAGAAGCCAGAGCAAATATTGTGCATCAACAAATATGGATCAGACTGGTTTCATTTCCTCATTTGTGCTATAGTGTGCCTGCTGGCTGTGCTATGGTGCAAGCATACACAACTTGTGCAGCTTTCAAGAGTCGCTCTGCATTGCGTCGAAAGCTCCAACTCCTCCTCTCTCTCTCTCCCTCTCCCTCTCCCCTTCTTGCTCACTCACTGCTGCTTCCTCCTTTTTGTTATCAACCATCCATCCGTCGATGCGTCCACATGCGTGTAATTACGCTGAAACTCTCCCTTCAACTGCATTTGTTGTCGTTTCTCCCTTTTTTTTTAAATCAGTTTACCCCCCACACACCACACACACTTGCACACCATCACCACCAGCGTGGATGGAAGCCACTCACTCGCTGGCTCTCCACCGGTTTCTGCTGATGCCTGGATAACGTCAAGGGCTGGCTTATGGCTCCTTTAATGTAGCGCACCCCCCCCCCCCCCCCCCCCCCACGTACCAGCTTCCATCCCCCACCTTCCCCCACCCTCCTCTCTTTTTGAATTGCAGCGTGAAAAAAAACACACTCAAAAAGCCATATCTCCTCCCGCAGTGCACTGTGAGAGTGAGCTCCTGCCTGCATCCTGCCTCCTCCTCCTCCTCCACTCTCCCGGCCGGCAGCCATGTGATTGTTATTTTTCTTTTTTTTTTTTTACTCTTGTTGTTATTGTTTTTCCATTCCCATCACGCCACTGGATTTGGACCTGCCATGTGAAACAATTCACATGGGTGCTACGACCAGAGTAGACCCCTCAGAGATCCCCCCGTCCGTCCGCCAACGTCAACCCAAGGTAAGACACACTAAAGTGTTTCTAAAAGGTTTGTCGCTTGAAAGTAACCGTGCGGAAGCTCGGCCGCCAAATGTTATGCGTCAAAAAATTGGCGGGCCCTCGTGTACTCGTTGAGCTCCAAACTTTAGTCGTGTCATGCCTCGAAACTGCAGTGTCGAGGCAGGTGGAGTGACGGGGACACTTTTTTTTTTGCAAAGCATTTGCTAACGTGTGTAAGCGGTCCACTAATTGAACCCGAGAGGAGTAAATAAATAAATAAGTAAAGTGGAGAAAATGCTGAGCCAACGAATATCTTTCTGTGTTCGCTGTTTGATCCCATTATTCCCCCATCCATCCACCCACCCACCCACCCACCCACCAGCGTCCTCCTCACCTCCTCCTTCTTCTGCCTCTTCCCTCTCTCCCTTTCTCACTCTCTCTCCCTTTGGGTGGCAGAGGCAGCGGTGTTGGAGAACAGCAATGGTCAAGTCAGCGAGAACCGCAGTGGAGCCGCACTGAGGCAAATTCAGCCTAGCAGCCCCTCGTGTCCCTGGGGTGGGGGACATTTCAAGCACTTTAAGGGGCGCAGGAAAAGCCGAGGAAGGCGCAATCCACCCCCAAGCCGCACAACCGCCCTGCCAGATTAACTGCATTCCCGCACCCAAAATGACGGTGGTCGCGGGAGATAACGTAGACGAGACCTCGGCCGTGCCGGGCCACCCCCAGGATGCTTACCCGCCACCCGACCACAACGACCACGAGTGCTGCGAGAGGGTGGTCATCAACATTGCCGGTCTCAAGTTTGAGACGCAGCTCAAGACCCTCTCCCAGTTTCCAGAGACGCTGCTGGGCAACCCTAAGAAGCGTATGCGCTACTTCGATCCCCTGCGAAATGAGTACTTCTTTGACAGGAACCGGCCCAGCTTTGACGCCATTCTATATTACTACCAATCCGGAGGGAGGTTGCGAAGGCCCGTTAACGTGCCCTTGGATATGTTCTCGGAGGAAATTAAGTTCTACGAACTAGGGGTGGATGCCATGGAGAGGTTCCGAGAAGACGAGGGTTTCATCAGGGAGAAGGAGCGGCCCCTGCCCGAGAAGGAGTTTCAACGTCAAATCTGGCTCCTCTTCGAACACCCGGAGAGTTCGGGCATGGCCAGGGGAATCGCCATCGTGTCAGTCATGGTCATCCTTATTTCCATCGTCATATTTTGTTTGGAAACGATACCACAGCTGAAGGAGGACCCCATGGGCCGCATGGAGACTGTCGGCAACATCACCGTCTACTACAAACCCAATATCTTTACAGACCCCTTTTTTGTCATCGAAACCCTATGCATTATATGGTTCTCCTTCGAGTTGATAGTCCGCTTTCTGGCATGCCCGAGCAAGCCGGCCTTCTTCAAAAACATGATGAACACCATTGACATTGTGGCCATCATCCCCTACTTCATCACGCTCGGCACCGAACTGGCTGAAGACCCCGACACCGAAGGGATGGGAGAGCAGGCCACGTCGCTGGCCATTCTCAGGGTGATCCGTCTTGTCCGTGTGTTTCGGATCTTCAAGCTCTCCCGGCACTCCAAAGGACTGCAGATTTTGGGCCAGACCCTCAAGGCCAGTATGCGAGAACTAGGACTGCTCATATTCTTCCTCTTCATTGGCGTCATCTTGTTCTCCAGCGCCGTTTTCTTTGCCGAGGTTGAGGACGAGGATTCCTTGTTCAAAAGCATACCTGACGCCTTTTGGTGGGCGGTGGTGTCCATGACCACCGTGGGCTACGGCGACATGGTGCCGGTGACCATTGGCGGAAAAATCGTGGGATCTCTGTGCGCCATCGCCGGCGTGTTGACCATCGCTCTGCCCGTGCCCGTCATCGTGTCCAACTTCAACTACTTCTACCACAGGGAGACGGAGGGAGAGGAGCAGGCTCAGCTGCTCAACGTCAGCAATCCCAACATCCCATCCGACAGCAACTCTAGTCGCCGCAGCTCCTCTGTCGTCAGCAAATCGGAGTACATGGAGATTGACGGTGACCTGAACAACAGTATCGACAACTTTCGGGAGGCCAACCTCAGAACTGGCAACTGCACTATAGCCAACCAGAACTGTGTGAACAAGAACAAGCTGCTCACAGATGTTTAAGCTCCAAGACCACAGTGGAGTAGACCACAGGTTAGCTTCGCCAAGGCTTCTTTGCGGCCTGCTAAATACCCTATAGAGAAGCTAACAATCTAAGAGTAGAAAAACAGTTAGATAGGCTAATCAATTATTTTAACCCTGCAAGTATGTACCCCCAAAGATCAGTCTCCTCAAAATAAAGAAGTATTCATAAGCTCACATATACACAATTAGGTGTTAGGATGCAGAGCCGACTGGTGTCAGGCAGCGCAATGCATGGAATACTGAGAACCAAATGCAGCGTAAAAGTCATTGCTACCGTAAAAAAAGAAACTACAGCAGACGTTGGATCGTTACCGCCACTACCGCTGCCACCCACCCACCCACCACTCTCACTTCACTTCCTCCCCGTCCTAACTTTGAAGGATCTAACTGTTCCGCAAAAAGCACCTTATGGGAGGAAGAGCGACCGACATGGATGAAAACATCTGTTTGCTTTGCAGGACACCCCCGCCGGCAGTGGAACCGTAGGCCGGCCGAGTGATCTGAATGCCTTTTAGATGCAGCACAGCACCCACCAGTTTCACGCATGATGACTGACTTTCCATTTTGACGCATGTAACCAGACGTATACTCACTTGCCATAACGGAGAGGATCTTCGGTTGGATCACCTTTACCCCTGGTCGTCCGTCACCCAATTCTCTATTTTCTTTCCCGCCCCCCTCCCCCCACCTAATGCACCAGACCAGGTTTGGGTTGACGTTGGAAGTGGGGAAGGTTCAATTTTTAGCAGACACTTGAAAAATGGGATCATAGCATGAGGAAAAAGTAATCTGCATTATGGTCTATCGACATTAGGTACTTTTGTATCCTGGCATATTTAATGCATGACATGAGTATGCAGCTTGTTGCAACTCAGGCACTCTGCAGTGTCCTTTTTTTGGTCAGGGAAACTTAAGGAAACCCAAAATGCATTGCATTCAAATATATCCGAAGCAACAATTTAGTCACTTTAAGAAATCTAAATAACCACTATCCAATCTGCATTTAACCATACAGTAAGTTACAATAGCGCAGTGCATGAGCCTTGATTCCATGAGAAAATGAGCTTCCATTTCCGCGTCGGCTTTGGTTTCGGGAGGCCAAATTGACGACGTATACTGTACGTTTCCGGAATGATTCGAATTTTTGGGACATGAGTTGCTAGTGCCTTTAATTCCGCTCACCACACCAGGACAAGTGGAAGTGCCTCTCCGTAGTCATTGGATGTGTGAGGTTAAACAGAGCTGCTTATTAAGATTTTAGTTAGTTAATTCATAAATGAAGGATATGAACAACAATCCTGAGCCTGATAAGTGAGCGAAGATGAAAACAAAAGAGCATCCAGGCTCTCACGCACAAGCTGGTTTGGCTTCATGACGCTTAACTAAGCAGCGGCGTAATGTACTTTCCATGTTTACCAATCCAAATCAAAAGGGAATATTTACAGGTTTGCGTCATCATTTATTCATGTCTGCCTTTCTTTCATTCTTTCTTTCTTTTTTTTTAATCTTGATTTTGCTGTGCACCTCCTTCCAGGGTCTCTACCTCAGAGAGGTCATTGCAAACTTGTCGCACAGGCGCAAGCAAGCAAGCAAGCTTCAATGCAGGGCTTCCTTTTTTTCTTCCTTTCTACCTTCTGTTCTTTATTCTCACCCTGCTTCTTCATTCCTTTCTAAAACAAACTTTTTTTAATTATTTCCAATGTTTCTTCCTTCTACCCTTGTCTTCTTCCTTCTTTACATCATTCTTCGCTTAACTGTATTGTCATTCCACCCTTGTTCCTTATTTTTTTCTTCAGTTTTTTAAATCCTTTTTCTTAATTCCATAATTTCCCTCCTTTACTATACATTGTCCCTTCTTTCCTTTTTTTATTCTTTCATCCATTCCTGTATATGACATTTTCCCATATATCAATCCTTCCTTCATTCCTTTTTACCTTGTTTTCTTGCTTCCTTCAGCCATAACACTCAAAAATGCAGCTGAGCAATATTGAATGTGAGCGTCCCAAAGTATCATGGTCGTCTTTACATATGCACTTAACGAGAAAAAAAAAATGAAAAAAAGCATCTACATCATAGTGTATCTTTTCATCGTTTTGTCACTAAAGCTGCGCACAATCAGAATGTTCATTTCAAGACATACCCGCCTCCACCCTGGGGGGCTGTTTGGTACGTTGCTTGCTTAAAGGCAACAGCAGCTCCCCACAAGTGTGTGTGACACGCAGAAACACACACACTCGTACGCACACACATGCTTGATATGATTCACTGCAGCTGTCGGGCATTAAAGTACAGTACACACAACAGGGCACACTTTGCACATGCTCTCTATTTGAGTGAAGTTTTTATTTTATTTTTTTTTTAATTCTTTAACAATGCCTGGATATCTGTATTTTTTCTGTGTCCTTTAAATGTGATTCTTTTGAATTTTTCGCAATTTGTATTTTGTACATTTTTTAACTATATATTTTAAAAAGGAAACTCCCTGCAGCAAGACTGTAACAAGTTTTTATGGATAGCATTTCAATTTGTTTTATAAGTGAATTATTTGTCATAATTGCACACTAAGTTATGCAAATTAGTTATTTATATATATATATATATATATATATATATATATATATATATATATATATATATATATATATATATATATATATATATATATATATATATATATATATATATATATATATATATATATATATATATATATATATATATATATATATATATATATATATATATATATATATATATATATATATATATATATATATATATATATATATATATATATATATATATATATATATATATATATATATATATATATATAGAGAGATATATATATATATATATATATATATATATATATATATATATATATATATATATATATATATATATATATATATATATGTATATATATGTATATATATATGTATATATATATATGTATATGTATATATATATATATATATATATACAGATTTATTACAGTCCCTATATTTCTAGAAACGTATTCCCTTTTTAAAAGTTATATTTAAAATGTTATACATTATTATATTCCGCTTCATATTACTTATTGATTACAGTAGTCATGTTTTTGGTGCAAACAAGCTCAGCTTACTGCAGGAAGGCAGGTTGTAAAATGAAACAAATAACAAGAGTGATAATAATAATGAGAACAATTATAAAATACACCTAGTAATAAGTATGAAGTGGAGGCTAATTTGATGACAATGACAGGTTTTGTTTATGTATTCTTCCACCAACATCCCTAATATATAGGAGGGAGAAATAAAATAAAAATAGATTGACTGCAGTGTTATTTGAATGTCACAGTCTTGCTGCAGTGGCTGCCCTTCATGGTGCTCGAGCAGAATCACATTTTGTTTATCCCCGCTACTTTTTTACATTAATGTCAGCTAGGTGTGGAGTCCTGGTATTATACTTTACATTTATAATGTATCACCAATTGGAACATCTTGTACAATGGACAACATTGCATCCATGTGATTCTGTCATTTTGATGGATCAGTTCTTTCCTTCGAGCTGCTCCGATTGTGTTTGAATGGTGCTAAGCGTCCAACTACCCTGAAAAAAATAGCTAAAAACCTATTTTTGAAAGCTGCGGGCGAGAGCTACTTGAAAGTGTGTGAGCTATTCACATCTGCAGCACGGCTGAAACATTGCTGCACCATCACCAAACGCCACTAACAAGTGCTTCCGAGTAGAATTGAGCAATTGAGACGTAAAGTGGGCTTTAACTCCTTGTTGGCTATTTTGAAACAAATGACTTTTTTGTCACCCTCATAAAAACGATCACCTCCTTAGTGGCAATGTTTCTTTACGATTCCCAATTCAGTCAGCTGCTCAATTTACTGTATCTCAAGTTGTCCTTATACTTGTTGTAAACAAGGATTTCTCTTGCATTGGCTTGGCCTTATGTTACCATTTTTTTTTATTTATTTAATGTACAGTTTGGTTCCTGTGTTATTTTTGTGTTTTACGTTTATTTTTTAGGTAATAGTTCTGTGCACCACTAGATGGTGGCAGTGGGTTATCACGACACTGTGAACATTTGACTAAAGAAGAAGAATGAAAACAGGAACATTTTTAGCTACTCTTCATTTTTAAATCCTTTTCAATCGTGTTGTGTTCTAAAATCATTGGGCAGGGTAACAAAATATATATATTTTCACATGATTAGTTTCGAAGAAAAAAAAGTGATATTTAGAAAGGGAACGACGTCGCAATATTTACTTATCAGCAGTGTAATAAACCTGTTCGGGAGGGAATATTGTCATTATAATAAAATGAGAAAATGTGGAGGTATGTGCAGTCGGATTTAACAACAAGATCAGTATGCTTGGCAGTATTGCTTATATTGATTTTTCAGTCCTGACACACCTACATGGATGAGCCAGATGTTACCCTGGGGGTAATTTTTTTACTTTTTGTGCATATTTCCGTCACTGAAGCTGCTCCAATGTATTGAATCTCTTCCGGAAACGCACTGCATGGTCCGCAGAAGAGTGCATGAGCTTTGCCTTTCAACTATCACACATGGTTTGTTTTCTTTATTCCACCTGTTAGCATTTGGACAAGGAAACCCTTGCGCCCATGTAAGCCCCAACTTGCTGGAGTTGTGACCTCATCGCACGCAGGCCAGTGGCACTTCTAGTGTGGCGTCCGTTCAGGGTTTCGCTAGCATAAAAAGGCGAGCAAGGACGTTAAAGGGCTAGTTCCTCACACTGAACTTTCTCAAATGAAAATTACAGGAAAATATACAAAAGACGCCGCTTTGTCCTTTGGGCAGTTTGGCGTTTGACGGAGGTGACGGTTGGCACTTTGGGACAATAATTTAAAAAAAAGGACTTTGGAACTTTTCTTTTCAAGCAAAGCAAACTGATTGTATCCAAGCACCACTGTCATGTTGTGTTCACTGAGGACTGATTATGTTATAGTATGTGAAGACAGGGGCATGGTCTGTGATCTATGCAAGGGTACTCATTTCTTTTGTTTTTTTTTCTTCTTCTTTAACAGATTACTTATAATTTCATCTTCTATTTACTCCAATAAATTGTTAAGGATCAGCTGCTGTTTAGTTCATGTGATATCGTGATACATTTGACATTTTCACAACAAATTAATCTATTCATGTGATGTCACGAGAAAATTCTTTTGATAAGAAAATAGATGGAACACAAAAAAGAGGGAACTCGGACGTTTGGTCGACCAAACGATCGGCGACCAAACGTCCGGCAACCAAACGTTTGGTCGACCAAAACGTCCGTTGACCAAACGTCCGGGTGACCAAACGTCCGGGCGACCAAAACGTCCAGGCGACCAAACGTCCGGCCAGGAAAAAAAGAGGATATTATATTTAAAAAATGAGGTTATTTTACTTCTAATCAAGGCTAAAAATTGTGATGTTCTGAAAAAAATAAGTTTTAGTTTGACGGGGATTTTTAAAAATATGTTATAGTCTGAGAAAAACTATAATTACACACACAAAATTCTGACATAGAAATAAGTACATATTTGGAACATTAAAAGTCAGTCAGTTGTGATACAAAAGGTATTGGTTGTTATCCCGTAGACCCGGCATATTATGAGATTATGTTCCCACAGCTTCATTAATTTACCAAAACCATTTGTGCAACATTATTAGCACATTTTTTACGTATTTATAGAAGATAAGAGCTGCTCAATATCAAGAGGGAATATATTTGCATCTCAAAAGAATACAGTCATAATTATAAAAATCCCTGTGTCAGCATGTTGTCCTCTAAGAAGCATTTCAATGGATCAATACGCTTGCCATGTAAGACAAATGTACTCGTATTGATCATCTCCATGCAACTCAGTGACGAACTAACAGCTGTCCACATGAAATATTCAGCTTGATTTCTACCACTTGTTTAGCCAAGCCAGATGTTGATGCTCCTAATTTGACGATATGCGGCAAAGATACTCATAGTCTGAAGACTTAAGTATAAGGACCAACACTTATGACAAAACAATGCAATATCAAATACGTGAAAAATACCCACATGCATTGCAAGAAAGCAAAATGCATAATATAGTATGGTGATGAAAACCAATGTGGTTTAAAAATAAATAACATGAAAAAAAGAATTGGGGGGGGGGGGGTATGTGGGCGGTGACTGTGCTAATGTACGTATTACCATCCTGTCAGACTAGAATTGATAATAGACTGTGGAATACAATATATGTATGGATAAATATATAAACAGACAGACAATTGAATGTGCAGGTGTTAATAATTTTGCAAGAACTCAGTTATAATATTCCCAATGTTTTGTTTAGGATTCATTTAGTAAAAGAAATGCATACTATTTATGAGAAATGACTATATATATCCCCATTATTTAAATAGAAGCATTTGAGGAAATGCCACCATCGGGCCAGAAAAAGTGGGCAAGCACACATACACACGCACGCACACAAAATTGGTGCAAAATGATTCATTCCTACTTGTAATGTTTTGAGAACGGCGGATGACAAGTCTCTTTCTTTCTTTTTCTCTTTTTCTGACCTCATCATGGAATGAGAGCCACCACTGCTCACTCTTTCAGCAGATATGCACAATACCTTGAAAAAAAGGTTGATATGTTATACAATCTAAAGGAAATATTCTCAAATGTGACAGAATTTAACTCGGCGACACTGCAAAAGGACAATAAAAGTTATTTCAGTTTTACTTTGAGATGCAAATTTCTATTATTGACATCATATCACATATAAGACATCACTCACATCTCAAATGAGTCGAGATAGATTTCCCCTTTGAAATGAATGCAAATTTCATTTCTGCACAAACAGATTTGCATGTAATAGTTTTAGTATGAAAACCCCATTCACGTGGTTCCAAATAAAAAACATTTCTGCACACGTTTTCTTCATCACTGTTCTTCTGTGGAGGTTGGGAAACCAGCTGAGTGGAAAACTACCACCATCTACTGGTACTATTCTTGCACTGCAACTGTGAATTGAGACGTCTCATTTGCCACGCCCATCTAATGGAGATCTGAAGTGCATTTGTATTGAATTGAATCATTTTATTGTAATTACACAAGTATAATGAGATTTAAAGTTTCAATGAGGTGCACAAATAACAACAAACACAAATAACTAAGCAGTCACACAATAAGTGCTTATTTATGTTGTAACAAGTAGGGAAGTGCGCAAATAACAAAAACAAACAAATGAACAGATACAAATCAATAAATAATGATAATAAATAAATAAGTAATAGTTGATGATTCAATGTCAGGCTTCCCATTTCAAATATATTGGACGTCTATTCCTGTCAACGGTGTCAGCTGAGTTGATTTTTGTGCTGAGTGGACAGTATATTGAGGACAACCCACTGTCCCTTCTGTCTTTGGAAGCCCCCATTCTTAAAGGTCCTCTCACTGAGACACTTTGTCTCTGCATTCGCTGACATACTTGTTTAATAATTAAGAGCACAACCGTCATTTCCTGGCATGCACACGGCGAGCTGAAAGGCAAGCGCCAGACGGCTCACAATTTCTTACTGTACAGTACGCACGCAAGTCTGAATTTAGAGTTGCTGTTGGACCATTTTATGCTTCATCATGCCATGGTAGCACTGAGCTCTATGGTGTCAAATTCAAGGGCCAGGGCCCAGATCTGGCCCAATACGTCTTTTTTTGCGGCCAGCGAAAGCAAATCACTTAAATTAAGACCATGTGTCATGTGTTCATTTGTCGGGGTTTTTGGGTGAATGGGTGTGTTTTCTTTGTGTGTCCCTTTTAGCTCCCTTTACAGGGTGTTTGTGGTTGTCATCAACCCAAGTCTATGTATTTAAACCCCGTGTTTTTGTACATTAGTGTGGAAGTATTGTTTCCTCGGGAGTGAGGTTTGCCTCTGTGTGCATCCGGCCTGTTAAGTTTGTGTTTTTGTTCATTTTTGTCCCAGTTTTCATTATTTGTATGGCTATTTTTCATTAAAATCCTGAGTTATGCACAAACACGGCTTTTAAATAGGGGGATGATGACAATCACAAATAACTGGGTCACATGACAGAAATAGTGTTAATATAATATGTGGACAAAATATAATTTGAAACCTTAGTGGAGGTACCAAAAATATCTCCAGTACATTAATCTTTAGTTTCTTCCCAACCTTGCTTTTGTACGGATACAGGACGGAACAATGTGACCGATCCTCCCACACGTCCTTGCGATGTATTAGTTTACATACGATGTCCGGTGCGCAGGTGTATCGTCAGCGCAATGAGAAAATGGAGCTAACGTCATGAAAACAATGCAGAAAAATATACATTTTACACCAAAGATGTTGGAATTTAACATGAAACAAGTTTCAAACTGTACTCATTCAAGTACAAACATGAATACAGTAATCCCTCAAATAGCGCGGATTATGTAGACCAGACATGGCCGCGATAATCGAAAAAAACACAAAGATCACCTCTAATATAACCACATCTATAATCACGACATACCATACTTCACGTTTTGGTGCTTATGCAAAAATTCAAGTACACAAGTACAATGATCAAGAAGTGTATTTATTAAATCTTAGTTATAGGCATGTGAAAAGACTGTATACACCTAAAATGCTATTGTGACAGGGCTCACATAGTGTACAGTGCAGTGTAGCCATTAGTCATTCCATATTGGCCATTGATGGAGAAGCATGTGAGCTTTCCAGGCCATGCAGGGCACATTAAGCCAACTGCAGGCAGAATTTACTGGAAAGACTCAGCTGAGAGTTGTGCACGCTGCAAGAAATATCCTGCAAAAGCACTCGCATACCTCTCTAGAGAGTGGACACGTACAATCCGTCTCACATGCACTCAACGGTTTCATTCAAATTCAATGCAGTGTTTGAACTTGGCTTGGGAGTTGAATTTGTTTGATGACCCATGTCTCCAAACTCAATATTTGGACCCTCAATGAAGTATCATTTACTTTAGTTCCCATAAAATAAAACACCAACAACAATGTTGTATTGGTTGCAAGGGCTTTTTCAATGAGAAAAGTAGAACTGGTGTTAATTTTCTAAACCACTTATCCTCACTTGGGTTGTGGGTGGTGCTGGAGCCTATCCCAGAATTAGTGGCCAGCCAATCGCAGGGCACGAGGAGGTTGACAACCAATGGATTAGTGGAGTTGGCCTCCCAGTTTTGGGGTCCTGGGTTCAAATCCAGGTCGGTTCTTCTGTTAAGAGTTTGCATGTTGTCCTCTGGCCTGTGTGGGTTTTCTGCGGGTATTCCGGTTTCCTCCCACATTCAGGGTCGGCTGATTGGACAGTCAAAATTGCCCATAATGTTTGTATGTGTGTGTTGTTTTCTTAAGGGCCTAATTACCAACTACACTGACACGGAAAAGTCTTCGCGATTTCAATACAATTCTGGTTGCCATGTCCAATCAATCATGTTTGCATCGTGCGAGGGACAGACCCCATTCCATGTTGATCACGACATACCGCTAACAACTAAATAGTCGCCGTTGGGCTTTGGTTATAACACATCGTGACAAAAGTGTTAGATTGTAACATTTAAACCAGAGGTGGGAAGTAACTATTTACACGTTGTTACTTTCTAATTTTGCCTTATCGAGCTATCAAAGTTGAACAGAAGCAGAATTTATATTTGAATGATTTTTTTCAATTTATTTACATTTTTTTTTTACAAGTTCACAAACACTGAAGAAGGTGCCATTCAGTAAATCAGGAAATTCCAAAGAACAAACTATTCCAAAGGCAGTTCATATTTATTTGCATTATCCAGTCGCTTGTTTATTCCTGTTGGAGAGACACATGATTAAAAACTTAACATGTACTTTTTGGCAGTGCAGGGCCACATTTTTACCTTTACTCATCCTTTGCTGTAAGAGTTTCCCATAAAAAGAGGACACTAAGGATGTCAGCAGGGGTCTGTCATGTGGTTTGGGAGTCTCTGTACAAATAAGAATAAAATGACTACACCAATCTCCAATAGAGTTATTCTGCTTTTGTGCTATATTTGGTGCTAATTCAGAAACAATTAGTAACAGAGCCCAAAAGCAAACATGGCTAAATTATTAAGAAAAGATGATCATTCCAAATTCAACCCTATATAGAAGAAGGTGTCATTTGTTTTTTCTTACGTGTGCCTGTGAGGTATAAAATGGCTTGTGGTGTCCAGTTCCGTCGCTGAAAATGAGAAAATACACATTTAATAAATGCCATTATATGATATCAATGTTGTGTACTTTATGTTCTCGTACCTGATGTGCGCCACAGCACTGAGACGCCAACATCACTATCAGTAACACCGCTATTAAAGACATCTTGCTGAAATACACGTTTGGACAGTGATAAAAAAACACCAAAATAAGAAAATTGTAGCAACTATTTAACAGTAGATTTGAAAATTATGGATTTAGCTGATAGTTACCAGATGGGAAACATTTTCTTTATATGAGGATAATTCCAACCTACCTTCTAGATGGAAATATCTTTTATTTTTAATTTTTTTGTGTTATATTTGAAGTACTTCCTTAATTTGTATATTTTGTATAATTGAAGCTATCATCAAAATATTGGGGGAGACATGAATATAGACATTTGTAGTGAATATTTAAATTGATCTATTATTGAATATTTCATTTTTTATAGTGTTATATTTTTTTAATTGAAAATATATTATATATATAAATATATACAATATTTATCTCAAGCATAAATGCAAATATCTGCAAGGGTAAATGTTAAAATAATAGAATAAAAGCAGCTTTGCTTGCTTTTGTAATTCATTAAGACTTAAAATGCAAACATGTTCATATAAAGTTGACATTTCGACAAAACAGTAACAAGGAAATTGGTTTAATTTTCCTCATCATAACACGAGCGGTTGGTTTTGCAAAAAAAATAAACAGGTAAAATAACAGCAACAAGTATATCTATATGAAAAAAAATCTTACCTGTATGTAATGATCTAGTACTTGCACTCTCCCTCTTGCTCGCTGCTCGTCAAAATGAAGAAGAGCAGCCAATTTGCGTTTATGAAGGCAAATTTAAGGCGCTGACGTCACAACTGGACAGTTGCTGACATGTTTGACAAAAGCTGTGAAAACTGACCTACCACATTAATCACACACATTTGTGAGGTCTATGGGGAGGTCAAGAAGGAATATAGTCCAAATACTTACTAACCTTATTGAGTTCCTGTCAACTTTTCACATTTATTTGCTGGATTTAAAAAAAAATGTTGTTTTTTCTCAACATTTGACCAAATGACAGCTATTAAGGGACATTTAAAATAGAAAGATGAATTAAAAGCTGTGTTTGTCTCCATCTGTTTGTTCTCGTCAATTAGACAATGCAGACAACAATTTCTGTGATGACGACCGGGATATTTCTGAACGATGACTATATAATTCCTCTCATTTAGAGCTTCATTAGTGTACCTTGCTTTTGTGAGTCACACACATTAAGATGAGTTTAACCACAAAATGGATCAGTCGGTGACTTCAGCTCAAATGACTTCAGTCCTAGGAAATAAAAAAATGGATTTGTTTTAGGAGAGACACAGGAAAACACAAAATGCTAGGACACTTACATTATAAAACCAGTCTCATGTTTTTTCTACTGTATATATATATATATATATATATATATATATATATATATATATATATATATATATATATATATATATATATATATATATATATATATATATATATATATATATATATATATATATATATATATATATATATATATATATATATATATATATATATATATATATATATATATATATATATATATATATATATATATATATATATATATATATATATATATATATATATATATATATAGAGAGATAGAGATAGAGATAGAGATAGAGATAGAGATAGAGATAGAGATAGAGATAGAGATAGAGATAGAGATAGAGATAGAGATAGAGATAGAGATAGAGATAGAGATAGAGATAGAGATAGAGATAGAGATAGAGATAGAGATAGAGATAGAGATAGAGATAGAGATAGAGATAGAGATAGAGATAGAGATAGAGATAGAGATAGAGATAGAGATAGAGATAGAGATAGAGATAGAGATAGAGATAGAGATAGAGATAGAGATAGAGATAGAGATAGAGATAGAGATAGAGATAGAGATAGAGATAGAGATAGAGATAGAGATAGAGATAGAGATAGAGATAGAGATAGAGATAGAGATAGAGATAGAGATAGAGATAGAGATAGAGATAGAGATAGAGATAGAGATAGAGATAGAGATAGAGATAGAGATAGAGATAGAGATAGAGATAGAGATAGAGATAGAGATAGAGATAGAGATAGAGATAGAGATAGAGATAGAGATAGAGATAGAGATAGAGATAGAGATAGAGATAGAGATAGAGATAGAGATAGAGATAGAGATAGAGATAGAGATAGAGATAGAGATAGAGATAGAGATAGAGATAGAGATAGAGATAGAGATAGAGATAGAGATAGAGATAGAGATAGAGATAGAGATAGAGATAGAGATAGAGATAGAGATAGAGATAGAGATAGAGATAGAGATAGAGATAGAGATAGAGATAGAGATAGAGATAGAGATAGAGATAGAGATAGAGATAGAGATAGAGATAGAGATAGAGATAGAGATAGAGATAGAGATAGAGATAGAGATAGAGATAGAGATAGAGATAGAGATAGAGATAGAGATAGAGATAGAGATAGAGATAGAGATAGAGATAGAGATAGAGATAGAGATAGAGATAGAGATAGAGATAGAGATAGAGATAGAGATAGAGATAGAGATAGAGATAGAGATAGAGATAGAGATAGAGATAGAGATAGAGATAGAGATAGAGATAGAGATAGAGATAGAGATAGAGATAGAGATAGAGATAGAGATAGAGATAGAGATAGAGATAGAGATAGAGATAGAGATAGAGATAGAGATAGAGATAGAGATAGAGATAGAGATAGAGATAGAGATAGAGATAGAGATAGAGATAGAGATAGAGATAGAGATAGAGATAGAGATAGAGATAGAGATAGAGATAGAGATAGAGATAGAGATAGAGATAGAGATAGAGATCTCTATCTCTATCTCTATCTCTATCTCTATCTCTATCTCTATCTCTATCTCTATCTCTATCTCTATCTCTATCTCTATCTCTATCTCTATCTCTATCTCTATCTCTATCTCTATCTCTATCTCTATCTCTATCTCTATCTCTATCTCTATCTCTATCTCTATCTCTATCTCTATCTCTATCTCTATCTCTATCTCTATCTCTATCTCTATCTCTATCTCTATCTCTATCTCTATCTCTATCTCTTTCTCTATCTCTATCTCTATCTCTATCTCTATCTCTATCTCTATCTCTATCTCTATCTCTATCTCTATCTCTATCTCTATCTCTATCTCTATCTCTATATATATATATATATATATATATATATATATATATATATATATATATATATATATATATATATATATATATATATATATATATATATATATATATATATATATATATATATATATATATATATATATATATATATATATATATATATATATATATATATATATATATATATATACTAGACATACACTAAAAGGTTACTTGAATTCCGCCATATTTCACACAGAAAGGAAGAAATTATATTATTAAAAATACAGAACAGATATTTCTAAAACAAAAGACATACTTTATTTTAGAAGAGTAACAGTAACATTGTCATCATTGTATCATACGACTGCAATCTGAAGACATGTACAGTATTTCAACAACAGCATAACATTTTTCTCACTGTCCAATAAGAAAATATAAACAAATATTGGTACAGTCATTTCTCATCTTACATGATGCACTCGTGTATTATATGTAAAATAAAGATCACTCTTTCAAAGTTTCATTTCTTTTGGACCCATACATAACACATGTCCTGTATTCAGGCACTTACTTTTTGGTGTTAATAAACAGTTTCGGAAGACGATACTTGATTTTTGTCTGGGATATTCCCCATTTTTTAACCAACAGAGTGGTAATGTCATGGTAATATGTATACAGTATATACATTTGTAACTTTAAACATCATGGTTGCAACGTTCTAAATAAATGCTAAAAAAAAAACTACCACTAAGAACTAGGCTTAAAGATACAAAAATGGAATGAAAAAGAAAATAATTATTGTAAATAAAATCTGTCACTAAATGAATTTAGGTCCCAAACCGTAAATACAAAAGTTCATTGTATTCCGTCACAATGAAGAGAAGTATGTAACACATTTTCTTAATTTTGCAAGTTGTCATAAATAATGTGCAGGACACACCCATATTAATACTATTTAATACTATATATGAATACTATCCATGGAAAATGCAGCTTAAGGAAAAGATAAGAAAGAAAAAGCAATGCTTTTCGGGGGAAACTTTCTAGAATTTTGTACGGATCAATCCTGGTGCCCTATCTAGGTTAAGTCCAGAAAGAAAAAAAACAAGCAAAATGTTTTCTTACGTATTTAAAAATGAGGAATGTTTTAGGATGTGCAGGATCAGTCACAGTTTGGCAATATCGAGATAAATAGTAGCACAAAAATGCATTTTCTGATGTCATACCATGTTGTTGCTCTCACCAATTTTATCCACCAACTGAAAGAGAAAAAGGGACAAAGGTCAATAAAGATGTTTTGATGGGGACGTGTCTTGGAAAAAGGAGTTTGGAGCGAGGGTCTATCAGTGATGGGCAGCCATAGGGTCTCACTTAACTCGTATTTTATATACAAAGTGACAAGGTTAGTTTTATGTAGCCCGGGATACCTACAGTCCTGATCCCTGGTAAACTGAGCAGAGAGCCGAGCACCGGGATTCGTCGGATAAAACCCACAGCCACCGGGAAGAATCCCCTGTCAGAATCAGAGAAGCAAAGTCTGAGAAGAGTGTACGTGGAAATAGATGAAAATCTTGTCAGTGTTTAAAATTGACCGAAATAAAAGGAAGAAGCCGTAAATCTCAAGAACCACGCCAATGATGGGCCAGCCGATCAATACGACAAACACTCCTCCCAGGAAGAAGCTGGTGGCTTTGGCTTTGTGTCGCTGGAAGAAGAATCGGAATGTTCGCTCGAGACCGATGACAAAAGACAAACCCGCGACGAAGAGAATCTGAAGAAGGCAAAAGTAGAAGATGAGGAAGCTGCTGTATGAATTGGGAACTTTCAGATTAACTTACATTTCCAATGGCCAAAAGAGCTTTATCAAAAAAGAGCATCATTCCAAAAATCAGGAAAAACACCCCAAATCCGGTCAGCCCCATTCCGATTTCTGCAAGAAAACAGTGACAATATGTTCATGAAAGGACATAACAAATTATGTGTAACATTGACCAACGTAGACATACCACATCAATACTATTTTTATTCGCCCATTATATCTTAGCATTAAGCTAAGAGGACTATTTTAACCAAAATGATATGATTTGCATGAAAATAACTCCTGTTTAATTCATCAGCCAGTTTTACACTAAACCTCCACGGTATTTGTCAAATGAATAGCTTAAACTAAACATCTTTATAATAAGGTTTTACCCTTTTTTCAACCTTCAAATATTTACAAAAAATGCTGCAGCACCCCTGAAACACTCGTTTAAAAAAACGATACATATATAATATTAATTTTTAAAAAAAGAAAAACTGCCACTTCACCCTAACCAGTTGTCTGCGACAAACCCCTGACAATCAATATTTTTTGTGAATAAAATATTATAAAGAATATAAAAAGAGTACTAAAACAAATAACAAAACAAACATAAATTATCTAAGAATTTCTTTTAAACAAAACAAACATTTTCTCCTCAAACCAGCGAATAAAAATCCCAAATATACCGATATATATTTGTTAAATATGTAAAATTCATAGCACAGCATCGTTTACTTCCGCGTTTTCAGTGATGTCACGAGCCTTTCAGCCAATGGCGTTTCAGTAAACTATACACTAATGCAGGGCTAACCGGCTTCCACGCAAAAATACAAAAACAAAGAAGCGCGAAAGCCACTACTCTTACTTTGCGAGTCTGTGAGCGAAATCATGATGGCCACGGCTGGCGTGTGTATTTTAGTTAAAGAGGCTCCAGGCAAATTCAAGCCCGTGGCTACTTGACGTTGGCGGGGATTAAACTGTTGATTCCTCGGGCATTGGTTAGAGAGAAGCTAGCTGCAAGCGAACGAGACGACGCGTTCCGTGACGCCACGTCCTCGTGTCCAAAGATCGTCTATTTTGGACAAACTCAATGCAAATTTCACATTTATTTCCATAAATGTAATTTCTATAGAGAAATCCCACATGCACAAACAGAGTGAATGTCTTAGCCAAACAGAATGCGCAGTTTAAAACAAATATAATTTTTTGCAACATTTTTTTTACTGTTCTCCCCAATATTTAGACTTTTTTTTACAGACATGACGACATTTTAAAGTATCATAAATGACCAGAAATTTGCCCCACAAAAATATATCATTGGGTGGAAAAGGGGACTACAACTCCCTTAAGCATTGGTGGACCCGGAAACGCGTATTCCTTGACGTGTTCAGTAGAATATTTAAAAGGAATCTGGCAACCGCTAAAGTGGAGTCAAATGCGAGCTTGTCAATGATCATGACTTTATTAACCCGTCACTTTTAAAGCTTGCTATTGACCCGTGCAATCGGACCGCCATGGGTACTGTTTTTGCCATTATTCTTGTGTTTATTGGGTGTTGTAGCAATGTGGTCACCCTGGAGCTGCTTGTCAGGTTAGTGACACGCAAACATACTTGCATGGCAAGTTAGGACTTCTTGCACTTTAGATGGTTTATGCAATGCAGCACATTATTGAAAGGATCGATTCCATATATAATGCAAGTAGTACCTCGATTTAAGAGTTGGATTTCTTTTATCAACAAGCTCTTGATTCAATTTATGTAATTAGAAAAGAAAATGGGCTGTATCATAGGATAATTGATTCAACATTAAATAACCATTGCCGAACGTCATCGATAATCAAATTAATTGCCAGTTATTTTGATTGAGATTCATTTACATTACATATCATTACATACAAATCCTTGGAAGTTTAAAATTCCTAATGAAAATATTCTCTTATTATTGTCATCTTATGCAAAAGCTTTTTTTTTAATGTTTAATCTATTTTGGTGTCTTCAGAGAATTCCCAGGATCTGGCAACATTGTCACATTTGCACAGTTTGTTTTCATTGCATTGGAGGGATTCATTTTTGAAACACGGTTTGGTACCAAGAAGCCTGTCATCGCCATCAAGTAAGCTATTTAAAACATTAAATTTAATTGAAATGACTATTGAACATCAATTTTGGATCATAATGTGGTTTGCGTCCTAATTGTATTGTCATATTTCCTTAAAGGAACTATGTGATCATGGTGAGCATGTTCTTCACGGTCAGCGTGGTCAACAACTACGCTCTCAACTTCAACATCGCCATGCCACTACACATGATCTTCAGATCGGTAAGATAAATAGATTTAGGTTCTCATAATACGCTACCTTGAAGTGCCAATATTGTGTGATGTGTTGTGGTTTTGCAGGGATCTCTCATTGCCAACATGATCCTGGGTATTATCATCTTGAAGAAACGGTCCGCATCACTTAATCTTTGTCCCTCTTACTCCCTACCAAATATCTCTCCGAGCTCTAATCAAGCTACTTGACTTAGTACTCTGTCTTTTGGTCTTTTGGCAGGTATCCACCCAGCAAATATTTGTCCATTGCTTTAGTTTCTGCTGGCATCTTCATCTGCACTATCATGTCAGCAAAGCAAGTGGTGAGACAGTTGCTCAGTTTACACTGCAAAGTTCCATCGAATGCAAATTTAAGTGATCATTTGGAGTCTTGTGTAAAAAAAAAAAAAAGAAATATATATATGAATCGCAGAAATATGGGCTGTTTATTTTTGCAGAATATGGCTAACGAGGGTTCAGAAGAGCAAGGATTTTATGCCTTCATGCGCTGGCTTATAGGTAAGTAAACAAGCCACTGATAACTGCAAAAAATTGTAAACTAGGATACTCGTAACACAAGGTTCCACAGTACTTTGTTGACTGTTGTTTATGCCACTTGGCAAAAAAAAATCTTCATTGTCTTTTCAGGAATTGCCATGTTGACGTTTGCTCTGCTCATGTCAGCACGAATGGGAATTTTCCAGGAGACCTTGTACAAGAAGTTTGGAAAACACTCCAAAGAGGCTCTATTTTATAACGTGAGTAGTTTGTCAAATTTTGGATACAGCTATGTTACCGGTATGTTTTTTTCAGTTTGTTTTGAGGGACAATACAATCCCTATTGGGTTTATCTTAATTCCAGTCTCTTTTGTTTTTCCCTTGCAGCATTTCCTTCCACTGCCGGGATTCCTGCTCCTCTCCACAGACATCTACAACCACTGCATCCACTTCAGTCATAGCAGTGAGTCACATTTGTGGACAGGATCATAAAATTTCAGCCCCACAGAGATAAAAAAAATGGATTGCTGTCAGGTCTGAAACCTCTGACCTAAATGAAAATATGGGGAGAATCATAATTTGGATTTGTTAAATGTGTAGTCAAATTCTGCACTAAAGAGACCATTACACAAGAAAAAAATAGCCCTTCAAAACAAATGCATTGACACACGTAGCACAACATTTATCAGCAAAAATATTGCTGTAAATGCACTGAACTACAATGACTGTAATGTGACCTGTGAAAAAGAAAATGATCACAATTTATTTTCCAGCCCCCGTGCTCACCAGCCCCCGTGCTCATTCCTGTCATTCAAATGAACGTTCCGATTATGTGGCTCTACCTCTTTGTCAACGTCATCACACAGTATCCTTTTATGTTCTCAGGTTTCTTTATGCAAATGCAAATATTGGTTTTGTCTTTCTTTTCCTCACTCTATTTTCCTTAACCAACCACCCCTAAGGTACGTATGCATCCGTGGAGTGTTCATCCTGACCACCGAATGTGCCTCACTCACCGTCACTCTGGTGGTGACTCTGAGGAAATTCCTGAGCCTTATCTTCTCCATCCTATACTTCCAAAATCCCTTCACTCCGTGGCATTGGGTGGGCACTGCTGTGGTTTTCATGGGCACGCTAATCTACACTGAAGTCTTGAGCGGCATCACTGGGGCAAAGAAGAAGGCTGAGTGATCATGGCTGCTGTGGACAATTTTAGATTCTAGACTAGCCACTATATGGTGGTAATTCTAATGTACTTAAGTAGATTTCTCAGACAGATGTACTTGAGTATTTATTTTTTGACCACTGTTTACTTTTATTCTGTACATTTTAAAATGTGTACTTTCCACTGCTGACAGTGATAAAACAGAAAAATGCCCAGTAGTCATTAGGATCATTGGTTTGTTTTGATAACATATAAATCAATGCAGCGATTGAATGGGTGTGCATGTGCGTGTGCATGTGCGTGTGCATGTGCGTGCGCATGTGCGTGCGCGCGCATGTGTATGTATGTATATATTTGAAAATATATATATTGGTGTATTTTTGTTTGTTTTGATAACAACTCTAAATAAATTGATTTGAAGCAAAAGGACTTCAGGACACGATGTTCTTATACACTTCAGGCGGAAGAACTAAAGACCAATCAGAAGGCACAAGTTTGATTGGCATGAGTCCTTAGCCAATGGGACTCCTCTTTCAAATTACTATGTACACAAAGTTATCTTCCGGGCGCAATGGTTTGAGCACCAATGAGAAAGCACGAGGTTAAGTTACGTTTTTTACCAACCAATGGGAACTGACATTACTCTTTCTCAGCTGCATGGGGAGACAGGGCGGATATTTTTGCTTGATTTGGATTTTTGGACGTGCCAAGTGTTTGGATTTTCAAAACAAGATTCGTGGAGATCAAATTGTTATTTCATGGGTGGAAACAGCCCGAGTCATCTCCATCCTGCTGATGGAGAATTTGCAGGCCTCACTTTGGTGGAGGGCATTCGGGTGAGTTGGAAGCCTTATAAATTGGTTCATTAAGCATCAATTCGTCTTCATCTTCATTTACATATATCGAGAGGTATGCATACCTGTATGATAACGATTGTTATTGCTATTAATTTCCTTCAAATAGCTTTTTGTTCAGCAGTATGACCCTGGAGGGACACTGGGGTACAGGGTTGAAGCTAATTATAGAGGGAGTTACATACACTAGGCTTGGAAAATAAATACTTCAGCAACCATGTTAAAAAAACACTTTATTGGTATAGTACTTTTTACATTGAGAAAAATAAATCTGCTCGAAATTTAGCAATATACATGTGCATCTTATTAATCAAACTCAAAAGTAGGAGGAGTCACAAAGTTTTCCTTGTGTGCATAAAATACTGTCGTGTATAGTTGGTTCAACTTATTTTGAAATGTAGCAATAATAACGCTTGTCACCTTATGTGTGTTGTCAGTTGTCAGACAGAGTCATCAAACGAATGAGACAGAAACTGATCAATCCTTGGTCACCATCTCCGAATCTTCCACTTCATGCTGACTCCACCTCTGTCACCACGACAACGCCTATTATCCCGTCTCCCTCTGTGAAGCAGCCCTTTCCTCTTGGTTTCAGTACTGGCCCACCACCTCCTCCTCAAGAAGCAACTACTGCACCCGGAAGCCCTCCTTCTCGTGTCACTTTTCACTCCCCTATATCACCCGAAGAACATGCACCCGCGCCTCCAACTGAGCCCACTCCTCCTCCAGCTGTAGACTCCTTCCTACTACCTCCAGCAGAGCCCAATAAAATTCCTCCTCCTCCTGTAAATCCTGGACATCCAGTTGTCCCTGCTTCACCTCCTCCTCTACCTACAACATCTGTCCTTGTACCTCCAACTGAACCGATTTCACCTCCTTCTCCTGTCCAGCCAGCTCCTCCATCTAAGCCTCCTCCTCTTGTGGAAACAGTACCAGTACAACCAGAACTCTCTACACCTCATCCACCATGTGTTATGCCCGTTCTTGTGCCTCCCGCAGAGCCTTCTTCACCTCCTCCTGTAGAGCCAGTTCTCCCATCTAAACCTGCTACAACTCCAACAGTCGATATTGAATCTTCAAACACAACACAGCTTGCTCCATCTATTCATCCACCTGTAGCACCCATTTGCCAGTCTCCATCTGAGCCAAGTATGCTTCCTCCTCCTCCTGTGGTGCAAACTTCAGGTGAGCCTGCTACGTCTTGATTTGAGATTAGGCATTGGCCTTTAATCAATTTGAAGATACAGTCATAACTGTACTTTCTAAATTAATTGGTTCCAGAACTTTTTTCTAACTTGAATGTCATAAGTAGATCAGTACTTTATATGTAAATTCTCAAATCCGTTCCACTAGTCTTAATAAGGTCCGATCACCATTTGGTTACCCTGACAAAAAAAAATTATAATAATAATCATTTTGTGTGGAAATCTAATTTGGCACTGAAATCCAGCTGCTTTTTACCATTTGGTAGTTAGCAATTGTGCCGGTGCCAGCTGGGGTAAAAGAAAGGTGTATCTGGACTATAGCTAAGCAAAATGAATGCTGTTTTATTCCTTCCTTTGTTCTAAATTTTGATCCACATTTTCTTGTGTTGTTTTCCAATGATTGTTAAGGCTTCATAGCAAAAACAGTGACTCTATTGTTAGATCGGTTTTCATTTCATTATGTTTTAACTTTAACTCAAGGGGTACTCACTGTCTTTTTCCACCTGTAGACTCCGTTCTTCTCCATCCAGCTGAGCCTCTGACTCCACCACCTTGTCCATCACATTTGGAGTCCGTTCTTCTGGCTCCTGTACACCCACAGTCTCCACCACTTTGTTCTGGTGTGGACCTGGCTGTGGTGGCGCCAACTCATGAGGAAACCGGCAAAAGTATTCCACCACCACCTGCACAGGAGCCGGCCGCCACCACGCTGCCGTTCCCTGATGTGGAGGAAGAAGTCAGCGCGTTTGTCTCAGCGGGGCCCTCAGCGGCTGGTGAGCATTCCACCATCTTATAGTTCACAACAGCTTTACTTACATAGGTGATTTTGTTCCAAAAGCTGCCTCGGTGGTGAACCTGGAAGATATTGAGAAGGACCTGAGGCAGAAAATCAAGGAAGAGATGGAAAGAGAGCTACAGGGGGCGATGGAGCGTAGGAGGGCAGAGCTACAATTGCAGTAATTAAAAGAAAATATTTAAATTCTACATTATTGAACAATAAGTTAACAATAGCGTTAGATTACTCTTTTAGAGCAAATGGTGGTACTAGTATTTGTGTTTGTACCTGTTTTGTAGGCTAGAAGCGATGCAGACGGAGACCCACGCGGCAGCCGAATCATGGGCTGCGGCTGAAGTGGCAGCGCGGGTGAAAGCGGCACTGAAGGCAGACGAGCCGGAGCAGGCGGCCAACATTAGCAAAGCCATCGCCAAGGAGCGCCACAGGACAGAAGACGAGCGGCTGACAATGCAGCTTTACGTAAGGCCACACACACACACCAGTCTAAAATAATTCACACAAGTGAAACGCAGGTTGTCATGTTTCTACCTTAATGGATTACTCCAAAATTCCTCATTCACAATCTTCACAGACACAAGTCAAAGATTTAGTTTTTGTCCTGTCTTATCTCCTTTTTTTCTCTCTTACGCCCTGCTCCCGTCTCAGTGGATGGAGATGAAGGTAGGATGGTAGAGAAGCAACAATGTGCTTAGAATTTCATTTCAACTTGGACTGTACAAACTAACTGATCACCCCATCGTTCTTTGGTTGCTATTGACAGCACAATAGACGCACAATCCAATTTGACTGTCAAAGCGGATCAGATGTCTATTGCCGTTATTGGTTGTGTTTTATTTTTAAAAAAAATACTAACATACCTGGGCTGGCTAGGAATGAATTAATTAGACATTTGTTTTTCACAATTAAAAACTGTTTGTTGAGGAATTAACTATACAATTTAAATTCAAGCTTGTTATTGGTCATTTACTATTCTAAAAGCCCTAACTACACATTGGATTAATTAAATAAAAAACAACTGTAAACAATCACACAGTGATTTTACCTCACGAGTTTGTTAGCATAATGCTAGGTAGCTAGCTTTTCCTCCTGTCACAAAGGTCACTTAGTCTCCATATTACTTCAGGCTCTTTATTGCTCACCTTTTAAACTTTATGAATGAAAAATAAGAAGAATAAGTATGTTTAAACACATAACTGTTCAACTAATCACTAATTTCACCTCATTTCATGAATACGTTAGCTTGATGCTAGTTAAGCTTGTCTCCCATATAACATGATTGTTTCAAGTTACTACTGCTTGAGTTTAGTGGTTGTTATATTTTTATTACCATGGTCACTACTTACTACTAACTTACTTAGCAACTAATTTTGACTGGTGCAGGCTCACCAACTGGAGGAGAAGGAGAAAGCCCTCAAGGAACGAGACGCTCTCTACAAAGAACACGTTGCCAAACTTGAAGCAAGGGTAAGTCTTTGGAAATGCAATATCCGTATTTGGCCACTCGAGGGCGCCAGGGCTTAGTAATCATTTTTGTAGTCAGCCAACTACAGCCACATAATCGGAAAAAAAATTACATACATTGGTACTTGGGCTGACTAATTTTGTCATTCCGTGAGCAAGCTCTTATTTTAATGTATTTATAACTCAAAGATATGTTTCCTCATGGAAATAAATTGAAACTTTACATCACTTTTAAAGTTTTATTGTCTCTCATTTGGTTATTTTACTCTGTTTTGATTGTGACGTTTCATATTCTCAGTGCACCCAGTTCTACAAAGCGACTGCTGAGAGTTTCCAGAAAGGCAAAGAGGACGCACACCGGCGATTTATGTGAGGATCCATTCAGTAATACACGTTTCCAGATATTGGTGTACTTTTCTACATAACATTATGCACAAAATTACAAAATAGAGAGCCCAATTGGAAAAAAAATATCACCCTTTCCTAGATTGAAATCATATTTTAAGTGATGAAATCACACTTTTCACTTAGTATTTAGTCTTTAGCGCCTCTTCTCATTCAGAAAAATGACCATCACTTTATAACAGGGTTAGGGAACCTATGGCTCTATGTGGCTTACGAGCCAAATGTGGCTCTTTCCATGGGTGCACACTCAGATGAACATATCGGAAGTACATTTTTTATCACACCCATAAACTCAGAAAATAAAAAAATGACAAAAAAATCCAACATTTTCATGTATTTTTCCTTTATTTTCAATTCTAATAATGGCTCCCAAGAAATAACATAACACAAATATAAATTGTTTATGGCTCTCTCTGTCAAAAACATTCCCGACCCCTACTTTCGTAGATGTGGAGATCTGTAGTATATTTCAATCAAATCCTTTTTCTTAGGCGCTTCAACATCCAGCCAGTTTGTGGAGATATGCAGAGTCAAGTGATGAAATGTTACCAAGAGAATCCAGGAAAAAGTCTGTCCTGCTCCAGAATTGCATCTGCATACATGCAGTGTGTGGAGCAAGCTAAGAAAGTAGGAATAATCTGCCATTCAACATTTATTTCCAAAGAATTACCATAACCATTTTTTCTTTCTTCTACAGAGTCAACCGAGCACTGCAGGTTAAAAATCATCGTTATTATTAAGGGTACTACATCTTGGAGTTAGGGACCATTCATGACCATGTCACACTTTTTAGTTTCCTTTATTACACAAAATGCAACGTGCTGCCCAATTGTGCCCAACCTATGTGAGGAAGGTATTTTAATAGCTTAGTATTTCATTTCACAAGTACTTGATATTCATCTGTAGAACTTCTTCGACATAATTTGTGTATCTCATGCAACATGTGCCTTGAAAATGGGACTGGTCTCAATAAACTGTTTCACAAGACAATTGTATTGCTTTCAGGATTTTTTGGGAACTAACGACTAAATGTTCAATTTATTAATTTGCTGTATTGTCTAGTATCCTAATTTCGATTATTTGTGTGTATACTAGAAAAACAAAGTTCACACGTTTGTTAAAGAATGATTAAAACTAGTTTTATGGCTATTTCATAAGGGAACAAACCTCAAATTAAACAGTGCAATAAAAACACGGTCATACAAATGCATAATACAGAGAATATTAAGAAGGGAAACAAAATATGGATTCGTTTTCAATGTCGCTTGTCCTCTTGAGGGTGATAGAGCCTATCTCAGTTGACTTTAAGGATAAAGGTGGATTACTTCTGAGACTGGTCGCCAGCTATCAGGATTATGGGTATTTCCACTTCAGAGTACAGACCAAAAAACCTGATGCAAAACATGTTTTTTCATATAAAATTGCCTTTTTATTTTTTCTCCCTCTCTTAGAGGACACTCGTAGTCAGCCAATGGCGGTACTAGATGTTCTGTCCTCTTGGACTTGGTGTTCAAATAAATTGGATGTCTAGCATCTTCATAGTTTCCAATGAAAAGCATTTAAAAGGTAAATGTATTGTATATAACATTAGAAAAAAAAACAATGGATCTAAATATGATCCTTGGAGAACTCCCAAGAAATGTTAAAAAATACCTACAAAACCAATAAACATTGTACATCAACGTCAAAATAATTCTCAAAAAAAGGTCCTCATTCTACTTGTATAATGACAATAAAAGCATCCAATTCAATTCAAAGAGTGGTGTGGAAAAATCGGGAAATTCCCTAGAGAAAAGAAAAATGGAAATACGATCCACGTGTTGACAACAGGTGAAAAAGGCCCGACTCACAGTGAAGGCATCTCACCCGACATTCTTTGGCATTCTTTAGCCATGACTCTAAAACGAGGTTGTGGAAGGTCTCCAGGCGCGGTGCCGAGAGGCCCTGGCGTCCCGCACGTCCCGCCTCCTCTCGAGGCCTCGCTCACGTTCACGATCGGGCACTTCCCGGTCGTACGTTCCCGCACGCTGAGTCAGACGACCACAACGTGACTTTCTCCTTTCTTGTTCCAAGGAGTCGCAGGAAGCGGCTGTGGGGAGTGAGTCACTATGTTCCTCATCCTGGACCCTTGGAGGCTAAAGTTCAGCGCATGTAATCTCTATGCATATACTATAGTACCTGGATTGAGGTTCCTAGAAATACCTTAAATTAGTTCTTCACTTTCTACTGTTGTGTGTGGTGGGAATGCTAAAACAAAAAATCATCATGCGTACATACAAGTACACTAAAATTAACCTATCACAAGTGTACTTTAGATTAGATTAGAACTTTATTTCATCCTGTCTTGAAGACATTTCTTGGTTGCAGTAACAAGACAGACACAAGACATTATAAACCTAGGTAAGAAACTGGAGCTTAAGATATTAAATTAAGATATTTGATAACACCCAAAAATCCCATAAAGTACTCTGAAATCAAATACTAAGTCAAATAATAGTCAAAATCAACAGGTAGTGATTCAGAAATGCCCCAAAACCTGAATAAACATAAAATGACCAGGAAATCCCCACAAAAAATACAAAATAAAATAAATAAACAAAATATTTAATAAAAATGCCGGCAAGTGGAGTACCCAAAAAAAAAACATGCATTCCCGGGGTAACAAAAAATGTAAAGTAGGCACAGGAAGGTCGGAACCCAGCTAGGATTGAACCCTCGATCTCAGAACTGTGAGGCAGACGTGTTAACCACTCACAAAAAAAGCTTTGTCATGTTCCGAGTGTGTGTGTAAAAGAGTGAGAGAGCGGGGGTGTTGACTCACTGCCTCACTAAGAGTGGTGAGCAGAGGATGAAGAGCTCACATTGACACAAGAGACTGTGAATGGAAGAAGACACCAGGAGGCTGCGCCATGTCTTTCCAGGGAGGAATAATCTACACTATGGCAAGTAATAAAGTATATAGTACCTATATTCACTATCCTTACTGGTTGTTGATGACAATGGGGTACCACAAGGCTCACAGCCAGGGCCCCTGTATAACTAGGCTGCTACGTATTGCATTTTAAAAAGGAAATATAAGGGTGGTACTTTAACTTAGAGATGGGCAAATGTATGATTGTTTCTGGTTGTCTGTTTTTGTTACGTTTTGTGTTTGAAGATGGATTTACAAGCTGTTAATTTTGTTTCATTTCATTTTATGAACTGCTTTATCCTCACAAGGGTCAAAGGGGGTGCTGGCGCTTATCCCAGCTGACTTGTGGTGGGGGGGGGGGGGGGGGGGGGGACACCCTGTACTGGTGACCAGCCAATCACAGGGCACAAGGAGACAAACAACCATTCACTCTCACTCTCATATCTACGGACAATTTAGAGTGTCTAATCAGTCTACCTTGCATGTCTTTGGAATGTGGGAGGAAACCAGAGTACCCAGAGAAAACCCATGCAGGGCTGGGTAGAACATGCAAACTCCACACAGGTGGACTTGACGGGGATTTGAACCCAGAACCCCAGAGCTGTGGGGCTGATGTGTAGCATGTAGTTTAGAATAACATTTCTCTGGAAATAAAAAATATGTATATTAACTACTGTCACCAGAAGCTGCTCAGTAGATGACATCAGCAGCATCAGACCAGCCATGCATACGGACCTTCTACATTAACTTGATACAAGGCAACAGTTAAAGTGCATTTCTTTTCATAGTTGTTTGTGGTAAACATTTCCCATTTAGGATTACAATCCCACTAACCACAATTCCAGTCTTTTACCATGATTCTTGTTGTACAGTGTAACAGTACAGCCAACAACTGTTTTTACTGAAATTATTATTATTATTTTTTTTAAATGCTGTTCTGAACCTCAGGACCCCGCACTCAGAAACTGATTTCATTTGGTGACGTAGATGTTTGTATCAAGTCTCTAGCACCATATGAAATCAGGTTTTTGAGAGGTGGACTCAAAACTTCATGAACATAAAGTCACAAAAAGGTAGATCTGGTTTTATTACACCTAAATGCTATGCGTACTTCCATTTGTATTAAACATATATAAACATTGCAAGTCATGAAAACGCAAATAGCCTGATGTACTATAATAATTTTTAATGTTTCATTTAGAACAATCCATCTTATTTTTTCATCAAATGTCTTTTTTGCAGGTTTTGTTCCCTCTGCAGAATATACATTTCTTCAATTTTTTTGCAGCTTTGAACGCACCACCACAATATGTTCACAGATCAATGGAGTCATCCTAGGGACAGAAGACATTTTATACCTCCACCTTTCTAAATATTTGTTAAATTCCTCAGTAATTGGTAGTACACTATTAAAGACTTCACCCATCTTATTCCATGACTTGGGTTTTTTTTAATACTTTGCTTGCAGGGACCAAATTAAGGGGGCAACATATTCTGATCACATGCATTACATAAAGCAGGGGTGGCAAACAAGTTAAGACACAAAGAGCCAAAATTTTCAACTATGAAAGTCAAAAACCTTATGTTAGAAGCAGCATAAAAAAATTCAATCTGTCATATTATTTTTAAAATATAATTTATTTGTTTTTAATGGGCCCTGATGAAATTGAGCATTTTAAGAGAGTAAAAATAAGGAAAAACATGAAACAAAGTATATACGTATTATGATAATAAGCAAAGAGCTGCATTCATTTTGGCCTGGGGACCGCATGCAGCTCGAGAGCTGTGTTTGCCACCCCTGCATTATAGGGTTGCACAAGGTAGAGACATTTAAATTCAATTGTTGGTGATGAAGGATGCTTTGAATTCATTCATCCAACAGGTGTCCCTCTATTTGGTCTCACTACTGAAGCCCCAAAGCATCAAACCTGTGTTAATTGTATTGTATATACACAAACAATATAGTATTATACATTGCAATATCAAAAGATTCAATATAAAATGTCCCACCTAATGTGATTTCTCAAAATGCACTTTGACAGGGTGTGCCTACAGAAAGGACTAAAAATAAAATTCAAAAAATGTTTTAAGAAACAAAATGACAAATGAAATTCAGCAAAAAAAAAAGCTAAGAGGAAAATAAATTAAATCATCCACCTTGCTAAATTACTCATCAAATTTATGATTGTTAATCTCTGTGTTTAATCAAAAGAAAACATTTACAAACAACACCATTTTTGTTTTGTTAAACTGTCTGTGTCCTTTTGCCTAAGCAACCATGTCATTGTACTGCATTACTTCCTTTTTAGAAAGTTGTCCTCCTCCTATTGGACTGTTGACTGATTTTTTTTCCAGTTATTCCCAATAAGCTTGGAGCCCCTCAACAGCGGCAGTTGTTTGACTGAACTCATCCCCCGTTTCGACAAAAACACACACAGTTTGTGTTTCTGGGTCATCCGGAACGTGACTTTCTACAACCACTGTCTCCTCCTCCATCTCAGTGACGCAAATGGACTTGCCCTCTTCTTCCTGGCGCAGACGTTCTAGCATGTCCCGCACCATGGTATTGAGACCTTGATGGCTCTCGGATGTGCTCAGCCACCTTAATATAATTAAGCAAGACATTAGTAACCTCATACAAACAATCATGTTAACGTGGGTTGTGTTACACATCCACTAGATGGAGCTATGCTAAAGCAAATTTCATACCATGATTACTCAATACAATAATACAGTAATCCCTGAAATGCGGTTAATACATAATAATAATAATGGGGCCGCGATAATTGAAAACCATAAAGTAGAGTCACCCATAATATAACCACAATAACTACAAAAGTGACCCCCACTTACGAGTTTCAATGCGAATTTTCACATTTCTATGAACTTAAAAAAATGGTAATAGCAGAAAAAAAGCATGATGTGAATTCACAATAATTGGGGGAAGACTGTACCTTGTTTATCGCAATTAATAAGTTGCAAGAACTGCCTCAATAAGTAAATAACTACAATTTAGGGACAGTGTTTTTATGGTGACTATTTAATAATATTTGGATATTTAAAACCCCTTCTGTACTATTTTTAAATTCCGGAAGTTAGACACTTAATATGCCTTTGAAACCATCTGTAATTGTGATTTACCCATTTCATGGTTATATTATAGATTATAGACTAAAATATTTTCTTATATACACATAAACTATACATACATATATATCTATATACAAATATCTACTATACATGCATATATATCTATATATACACATACATACACATATATATATACACATATATACATATATATCTATATACACATACATACATATATAACTATATACACTTATACACATATATACATATATACATACATACACACAAAAGATTGAGAATACCTCTGCAATGAACTGGGATGAGGGAGGTGAATCTTCAGTCTCTCTCTCAGGTAATTATATGCCTTTGGACCATGAAGATAGAGCTTGAAGGCAAAATCTTTCTGGGCCTTGGTGTATTCCACACCTTGCCTTGCCAGGAGCTCAACCGGAATATCTGCAATTCAATTAGAAAACTGAATTCATCACACCTCCTTTGAATGGGAACTAGGAAACTAACTCTATACAGTACATGAAATGATTTTACCTGCGTAACATTCAAGCTTGTCCTGCAGATCTTCAATCATTTCATTTTTTTGTTTCAGTTCATCGATAGCAGCCTGCATATATTTCTTGGCCCTTCTTTCCCTCATCAAAGCATTGACTTTTTCTCGCCTCAGTTTCTGTATGGTTTTCAGGGATAAGTCAAATTTCAGTTTGAGATCCTTGGGACTAAAGGGTAGGGCATATTGGTGGTCAGTGATCTTCCTCCTGCGGCTCTTTTGTACTTCTGCAATGGCTGCCTCTTGCTATGAAAAAAAATATTTGAATTAGGGATGTCCTGATCACATTCAATCGAATGCTTTTGTTTTCATTATAGTAGAAGTATGATGACATTTAAAGCATTAACCACATGTGTACCACCAGTGCATAAATAACAACAACAGCAGACAAATAAATAGTCTTTGGATAACAACAAACATTTCTCACCTTAGATTGAAGTTCTGCCAACATTGCAGCTTTTTTGGATGCCTGGTGAGGAGAAAAAATATATTTTTTTATTTTAACTAACATATTTTGCAGCAAGACATGAATAATTTCAATTCAAATGGGAAAAAAAGGCTCCAGAATCCCTGCTTGTGAGGATAAACAGCATGATAAACAAAATGATGAATAAAGATGGTGTTTGGGGGGCTGAAATTGCAAAAACCTGAAAACTCCTTTAAGAGTAAAAATTTAGACAAGGCTACACCATTGAGGCAATCTCAATTGAAAATCCCTAACAGAGTTTTGGTTGACTATCTCGTGTACTCTACAAGATAAGATGGCGGTAAGGCTCCAATAAATGTTTGGCATTGAAACAAATGGAGATACCAATTAAATCACAACCATGTTGTCTTTATCATCCTGCTGTTTTGCGCCAATATGCCACAAAGTGGGTCATTTTTTTAAATTCCTGCAGCCTAGCTGCAACCCCGTAACACCATCATTGGCCTCCCTATGTACCACTAACAATTGATTGACAATCTATGGGATGTTTCTAATTCTTTGTGACATCCCTTGTGTTTACTTACACTCTCAGCATCATCTGGAGGGGGGACAGCATCCTTTGGAACCTCCGGGGTCTCTTGTTCGTCTGCTTTCGGAGACTCTGTGTCTTCAGTTTTTTCCTGAAGCTCCTTGGGCCAATTTTCGCGCGCTCTTCTCGAAGTAGCTGTGTTTCTTTTTACTGCCTACATTACATGTAGCAAAATGACACATAAACCACTTGTTAAATTTCAAATCTCAAATTGATACACAGACTTTGAATACAGTAATCCCTCGATTACTGCGGTTAATGTAGACTAGACATTGCCGCGATAAACGAAAAAATGTGAAGTAGGGTCACCTTTATTTAAAAATTAAAAATAATCATATTTTTATTTTTTTTACTTCAGTGCCGAGTTCTAGTAGCAATCGGATCAGGGGAGTGGTTTGCAAGTTTCAGCGTGAATTTTTATGATCTTAAAAAAACGAATTTAATTAAAAAAATAAAATTCCCCCAGAAAAAAATTTGCAATGCCACGAAACTTGAAGCCGTGATATTCGAGGTGTTACTGTACTTACCTTTTTTTTGGTTAGACTTGATTGATGGCGAGGAGTAAAGCCAAAGATTTTTGGCACAACGTTATCTCTTAGCCTGACAGTCTGCCCGGTCTTGTCAAAATCTTCCAGTTTGAAGTGCTCACTGCATAGCAGTGACCTGTCTGAGGCAACGAAACCATGCCTTCTTACTGCACGTTCCCACTGAGTCCTTCGAACTATGTCTTTAGGAAACCTTCAAAATAAAATAAAAACGGATTGAGAACTGTTACCAATGTGGTCTGTCTTTCTTAACTCGTAATGTACAATATTATGGGGTCACTTAAGGTTATACTGCATTAGGTTTATAATGTGTACACATTGAGAATTACACAATAAGGGAATTTAAGCAATTTGGGTGAAAGTAGGTGGTAGATATGTTTCTAAAAGGCCTAGAGCATCTTAATTAGAGCAATAAGATTGTCATATCTTACTTGTGAAAGGTGATCCCATTAGTTTTCGTTTTGGGGCTGCGTTCATTGTGACAGCCGCGGGCAGCGCAAAAATCTGGCATTTTCTACGTAGAACGCTTCGCCTATTTCTGTAAACACAATACCGGAGGAAAAAAAGGTAAAAATCTCAGCTCTGGGATCCTTGGCTCTAATCCAGGTCGGTCCACCTGAGTGGAGTTTGCATGCTCTCCCCGGCCGGGCCTGTGTGGGTTTCCTCCGGGTACTCCGGTTTCCTCCCGCATTCCTAAAACTTACATGGTAGGCTGATTGGACACTCTAAATTGCCCCTAGGTATGAGTGTGAGCACAAATGGTTGTTTGTCTCCTCGTGCCCTGCGATCGGCTGGTTACCAATTCAGGGTTTCCCCCCGCCTCTGGCCTAGAGTCAACTGGGATATGCTCCAGCACCCCCTGCGACCCTAGTGGGGATAAAGTGGTTCAGAAAATGAGATGAGAACTTGTAATGTCTTATTCTCATGCTCCTAACGGCTAGCAAGTGAATAAATAAAATCATAGGCATAAAAATGTCATTTAGACAAAGATTACACTGTAAAAACACTATTCACGGCCAGAAAACCTAATAATTGACAATCTTGAAGGTAGTCCCAACCTTGTTCTTGTGTGGCTATACAGCCATTATACTCACAACTAACATTCTACAAAAAATACCTCAATCTCAACGCAAATCCACGTTTATTCAGTTTTAATATATCAAGTCGATTTTACATTCGTGAAGAATACCCCATGTTAAGAGTATTGTCGTTATGGTAAGCCACTTACTAAACGTTCGTATGATTGCTGCCCCAAGATGGTTGCCAGTTCTAAACGCCACTGAATACACAAAAGGCATATTAAAGGCAGGATATCGTATACGTGCTGGAAGCTGACGGGAACGGACGTCGTCACTTATCGCCCATCTTAAAGACAGAACTACTAAAATCGTGTTAAAAGACAACGGAGAGTAATAAATATAGATTGCGCCGTGTTCTACTGTTTCTCACACGGCTTATTTTTTCAAAAACCCGCCAGAAATGCGGCCCTTTTACTGTGAGATCATATATTAAATCAACAAAAAAATAATCAATGCATATATAGCATCCAAACTGAATCATAAATACATAAATGCTGTTTTTGTAAACCAACCTGTTAGCAAATCCAGCAAGATTTCAGCGAGTCCTTAAGAATTCACTTGCCCGCCCGAGAAGTCATCTGCTTCAAAATGGCTGCCGGTTAGCTATGCTGCATTAAACCTTGTATTTATATTTATGGCCTAGTCCTTCTTCTTCTTTTTATTGATATATTGGCGGTTGGCAAACAGTTTTCTCGCCCCCGACTGGTGTGGAGTGTGAATCGTCATATTTACGCTAGCCAAGGCAAATGTATGTGTACTACGTATGTCCCAATACAAAACAAAGTACTTTACGTTGTACTCAAACGTCTTATAAAATATGTAAGCAAAATGAAACAATGACAATATCATATGGATGCGTGTATATAAAATAAACTATTCATATTTTTGAAGATTAGAAACGTTTCCTTCCACTTTTGCATAAACGATCTCGCCTTTTTATATTATCTCTATGGCTCAATGAAGGCCCTTCTCTGATTGGTCTATAGAAGCAGAGCTCGTAGCTCTTCTCTGATTGGTCCTTTTTCAATAATCCACCATATTCAAACTTCCGCCGTAGTGTGTTGGACTCAAGTCTGTTGTTTCTCTGTCGTTTACAATTCGGCTTTGTTTTACAAATCAATTCAGTCATTCCGTCCAAGTCAAACTTTATATTGAAACAGACGAATATCTACTGCGGAATGGATGAAAACGAAGAAGGGAAAGCGTCAAAGACGTTGGGGAAAAAGCAGAAACTTCATCGGACGTCATCGAGAACATCCACCGCCAGCGTTACTAGTTTAGCTGAGCAATCGCCAAGAGAACTGCGAAGAAATACCTCCAAAAAGTACGTTCTTGAATTTAAAACTTTAGATCCGCATTCTTAACGCGATGCAATTTCAAAAACATCAAAGAAGCAAGTGACTTTTTTGTTTGTTTGCGAAATGGTAAACGATGCATTCAAGGACACCCTGGAATTCCCGCAATTCTCAACAGCTCACATCTATCATTGTTAATGGCACCATGAACATAAGAAAACGCGCAAAATATCGGAAAATACTAAAAAAAAGACAATTTCTACATAAAAAAAGGTTAACAAAAAGTACTGCAATTGTGAAATATGAGCTGCATCTACAATAAAAGAAAATAATTTGTTTCCATATATAACCCACTGCATTATTATTATTGTTGTTATTGTTGGATGTTTACACAAAAAGATTACATACATACATTTTCTGCACTGAATGAATCAGTCAATAAGACAAGGTTCAAAGTGTTTGTGTGTTTCTCAATTTTTAATCTAGTAATCTAGAAAACATATTTTACTTACAACAAAAGGTTCTTTTGTTGCTATTTTATTTTGAGTGTCATTCACTAAAGCTGCACTGTAATTCACAACAACTCTTTTCTTTAACTTGAGCAGCAGGTTGTGCAGCCAGTCTTGAAAATGAACACACATTAGATTAGAACATTATTTCATCCTGTATTAGGGACATTTCTTGGTTGCAGTACCAAGACACACAAGACATTGTAGACCTAGGTAAAAAAAAAAACTGGAGCCACACACAGGAAGTCCACAAGGTGATTTAATATTGTGATTAGATTTAATATATCTATTAGTCATCTTGACTTGATACAAATACATTCACTTGTATCATATTTTTCACAATGCAGCATTTTTCAGGTGGTTTGTTGGGTACAATTGTATTTTAAGTCATTTAAAAAAGGATATAATTTGATTACATTTGGGCATATTAACCGAACAAATAAATCTTGGTTTCCCCCCTATCTTTTAGAAATCTCCTTCAAAGAGGAAGCTCCTTCACCTTTCTCACCCCAGGGACACCATGGGACTTCAGTCTGGTAAGAGTTTAATGTCCAGAATCCTATTCAATTTTAGAAATATTTTTCACGGGCCACTGCAGGTCGATATGTAAATTGTGGAAAACCTAGGACTTCTGTTCAATCATTTTATAAAATCATCATGTCATTTCTGCCACCACAGAAGCGAAAACGCAAAGAAAAGGAAGACGACACGGTCAGCCTGTCCAGTTTTGACCTCAAGGTAAGCGTGTCAATCAAATGTGTACACAAGGAGAAGGTAAGGAAAACTGACACTGGCTTATGACACCGGGATGCCTCGCTTCTGTCATTCTGCCCCAAAGCAACTACGGTTACAATTATGACTGATGACCGTCTAATCAAAATTGCAACGCTATATGAATTCAATGCATTATTATTCAACTATATTTATATTAATTATATCCCGAGGCTAATTTAACAAATATATATATATATATATATATAGACAAGATGTATTGCCGATACTAAACTAATGCCAATGCGATACCAATATTTTAAGCCAAGTAAATGACAAATCATATTTTTTTTGTATTAAAGTGTGCCGAGCTGCTATCTCATAATCAGTTTACAAATATTAAATGATGCTCTTTTTTAATAGGCAAACATATTTGCTCAGTAGTTTGTTTTACAGCAGCCGAAAAGATTGATAATTAAACCAAATCCAATACTCTCTCATACTCTTAAATAAATACATAGATGGGTGCCGGCATATCACTACTTTATATGCTCCGACTTTAACTTCAATTCTATCTAATCAGGATGCTTCAATGTGTTCATCAGGAGCCGACAAACAAAAAAGTGCGGCCACTGGCCAGAGTGTCATCCCTCGTCAACTTCATATCTCCTTCCAAGAATGGAGCTGTCCGTCGCTTTGGTCAGACCATCCAGGTAAAGGAAGAAAAATCACAATTGGCACCCCATGATAATCTTTCACAGCCATCCGTTAATGCTCAAATACTGATTGTCCATCAGATTCTCAAGTAATCTTTTACTTTTGTGTTTCCAGTCTATGTCACTGCGTGGGGATGGTAAGTCACCGGGTGTGTTGCTGCGAAGCGGCAGCAAGTTGGCGGGTCCCACGCCCACCAAGCGAAGGAATAGCACACTGTGGTCAGAGATGCTGGATGTTCACCAAAAGAGCTCCTTCACCTCCAAGGAAATCAAGAGACAGGAGGTTGTGCATTCTAAAAATGCTTTTAGGCTGTTGAGGGAACACTAAAAAATGCATGTGTAAACAGCAAAATTGAATCCAAACTTACAGAAAATGAGAGCTGAGTAAAAGTCTTTGGAACATGTAGAATGGAATTGAATGCTGAGCTAGCATGATGTTAACGCATAATGGCAAAAGTTATACTTATCCTGTGATTTCCGTGAAGCTGCAATTCAAACTCACACAAAAACAGCAATGAAAACAAATTAAGTCCTAATAAAAAGCCATTGAAAGAAATAGATGAATAAACAAAGCCATCCTCTTCTTCTCCAGGCTATATATGAGCTGTTCAGGGGTGAGCAAGATCTTATTGAGGATCTCCAGCTGGCACGGAAGGTTAGAAGATAACAATATGTCGGGATCTTCCTGGTTTGGTTGATGGAGTAACCTGGTCCTTTCCCTCAGGCATACCACGACCCCATGCTCAAGCTGTCCATCATGACGGAGGAGGAGCTGGAGCATATCTTTGGAGATCTAGATGCATACATACCATTGCATGAGGGTAAGCCAGCCAATCAGTTTTTAAACTTTTATTTATTTTTAGTTGGATGTAAAAAAAAAGGGGGCTGAGCTCTCAAAAATGTATTCTTTAGAAGGTCTTCAAATTCCACAATAACGACTTCTTTTCCTACAACTGCCCAATATGTTTTTTTGCAGATCTTTTAATGAAGCTGACCAACGGAACGGGACCCGATGGCACAGTGGCTGAGATCGGACAAATGGTGATTGACTGGGTAAGAAACAACGCAAAGAACACACTTTTTTGTTAGCATTTTTGTGTGACATTGGTGTTGTGCGCTCCAGCTCCCGGGACTGAATGCGTACCGCAACTACTGCAGCAACCAGCTCGCGGCCAAAGCGCTTCTGGATCAGAAAAAGCAGGATCGGCGAGTGCAGGATTTCCTGCAACGCTGCCTGGAGTCGCCCTTTAGCCGAAAACTGGACCTGTGGAGCTTCCTGGATATCCCACGCTCCCGTTTAGTCAAGTATCCACTACTACTGCGAGAGATCATGAGGCACACTCCGGCCGATCACCCGGATGTGGTCAAACTGGAGAAAGCGGTACGATATCTAAAATCAATACTGGAAATATGCTCAAGTGGGGCATAATTACAAGTACAGACAAATTTGATAGAACCAATTGGTACTCATTTAATTCAAAGTACTCAAAGTGCTGGCTAATATACATGTAGGGCCTATTGTTTAATTAAAAACAAAAAAGACATTATACATTTTGGTAATTTGTCCAATGGGCAACAACATACTGTACATGTTTTTTTTGTGTCTATTTGTATTATTTTACTTTTATACCATAATATTCTTTATTATCTTAATGGAAGAAAATGTGCCATCATGAGAGCAATAATTAGAAAAAAAACATTGCTATTTGTTAAATATTCTGGCAGAAAAATTTTGAAAGACTAAGTAATTTTTTGACAGTTTTTGTTTGTGCAATAACTACTTGGCACAAAAAATAGAATATATAAATACAGAACATTAAAATAGTAAATGAATAATAATAATGAAATCTGGCCAAAAATGTTTTTGGATGTCTACATTAATTTAAAAAAAAATGTATCCCTCTTTTTCCGTTGTGTTATGCTCTGAAAAATTAATACATATAATTTTTTTTTCTTTGAAAATGTGTTTTATTTTATTTTTTAAATCAAAGTGCAAGGCTAGTTAGAGTGCTTATTAAGTGTCACTTTCCCACGCAGGTGGCAATCATCCAGGAGATTCTCTCAGACATCAACATAAGGAAAGGCGAGTCTGAGTGCCGGTACTATGTGGACAAACTGGAGTATTTGGACGACAAGCAGCGAGACCCTTTGATTGACAGCTGCAGGAGCCTCTTGTGTCACGGCGAGTTGAGGAACAAGAGTGGCTCGGTAAGCACTCTTCAACATATCGTCACAACTATAGGGCGCTCTTGAATTGCGAAAATGACAACGGCCATGTCGTTGTCTGGCAGAGGCTGCACGTATTCCTGTTCTCGGAGGTGCTGGTGCTGACCCGGCCCGTGACGCGCAACGAGCGTAGCTGCTTCCAGGTGTACAGGCAGCCCATCCGCGTTCGGGACCTAGCTCTGGAAGACCTTCAGGACGGAGAGGCCCGGTTAGGCGGATCCTTCCGTGGTGCTTTCACCAATGCCGACAAAGGTGGGGAATGATTTGAACATTTTCAGAAGGAATTTAGAAAGTATACATTTGATTTTTCTATATTTTTTTTAGATTGTTTTTTTTTTCTAGGGTTTATTTGGGCCTTGTTGCCTTTGCTTCATGTATTTCAGAAGTTATCATTAGTGATAAGTGTGTGTTTGTCCCTTTATATTTCCTTGTTTTCATTACTTGTGACGTTTCTCCCGCAGCCAAAAACGTTTTCCGCGTGAGCTCGACGGATCCGTCACACGGCCAGTCGCACACGCTGCACGTGAATGACGTGTACCACAAGCAGCAGTGGCTAAACTGCCTGCGAGGAGCCATGATGGAGCATGGGGCCGCGGACAACGCCGTCTCACGGGTCAAGCGGCGCTCGTCGGCCATCCACGAGGGAGACGAAAATTGTCCACCGCCGAGACCTCAGCTCAGGCCGCAGAGGTCGCGGGTCACCCTCAAAAGGAAAGAGACGGATGTGTAGACAAGATGGACTGAATGGTTTCACCACTGATTTTGTGTTTTCCAATCCTTGTAGCAGACTCAACATAAAAAAACAACAAATAAACAAAAACATACTGTTATTTCCGTCCATGTTTGTCAGTCAGATGTTTTTGTGACTTAAATGATGTCTTTTCTAAATTAGTGTTTGGCGACCAATGCAAGAATTCCATTGCACTCTCTTGGTCAAAAAACGATTCACTATCCTTTGTTTGTCTATTGAGCCTTTTTCGAATGTAAAATGTGTACCCCAACGCCAATAAAATTTAACACTGAACACTATTTGTCAAACCTAATTATCATTTCTTAGCCTTAATAATTGACCTCAAGTGTGCACACCTGCTATTAGCTGGAACTCCGAGGGGGGCAGGGCCATGTACCCACAGATAACTTGGATGGGTGAATTCCATTTTTTCATTTTTGAGGTTCAGTTATTGAGTAAAGGCACACATTTTTACATACTGTAAGAAAATAAATCAAACCATTAGTTAATCCTTCAAATGTGTGAGACGGCCTTTATTTCTCCACCAATCACTGCACTTAGACAGTTTTGGTATAATATGAGCAAAAAGTCAAAATTTCCAGGCAAAAATTATGACACTCAACATTATAAATCATTTGTTTTTAATTCACATCTCTGCATCTTACAGATCCAAATTAATCTGTATACAAACTGGTCCCAAAAACATATTTAGCAGCTTTAGCAAAATTTTTAAATGGACACATTTTAGCATTGGACAGTCCGGTGGAGTGAGTGGTTAGCGTGTCGGCCTCACAGCTCTGGGGTGCTCGGTTCAAATCCTGATCGGTCCACCTGTGTGTAGTTTGCATGTTCTCATGTGTGGGTTTTATCTGGGCACATTGATTGGACTCTAAAATGGCACCTAGGTATGAGTGAGTGTGAAAGGTTGTTTGTCTCTTTGTGCCGAGATAGACTCCAGCACCCCCTGCCACCTTAGTGAGGATAAAGTGGTTCATAAATGGACATTTTAGCATTGTACAATGTGAACTACAAGAGGAACGATTGGAAAAGAATATGCCACACTATTAAAGGTATACATGAACAAGCTCATTTTAGTTTATAAAGTCGTGTGCAAATTTGTGTTTCCTCACTTTTATATCCTTTGTTATTTCTAGATATATGCATTTCTAAACTAGTAAAATAACTTGGAAGGATTAAAAGTGAGCGGCAGTTTTATTTCTACACTAGCCACATTGAGAAAGAAGCATCTTTGTTATTTACAAATATACCTGAGAAATAAATAATATACATTCATCCATATTACAGCATTATGTCAATTGGGGAGTGACTTGTAATCTATCCTAGACAGAATATACATTGAACTGGTCACCAGTTAACGAAAAAGAAATGCTTCTGAATAAAATAAAAACTGACTTTAAATAACGCAGAGGCTTATGTCGGTGAATCCAGAAGAGTTTGTTCGAGGTCAAAGACTGTGGGGGGCGTGTACGATAGAAAGGCGACCATGCGATTGGGTAAGTTCAACTTGGGAAAAACGTGGAGTGCCTTTATGCCCATCATCCTCCTCAGAGCAATACGCGCCGTCTGCTGGAGGCTCAACGGCGTGTCTGTGTCAACAAAGACACAAAAGGCTGTCTTGTTAAAAGACAAAACAGGTTGAGGGGAGTCAAACCAATGGTGGCTAATGTACGTACCCTCGTAGAAGCGTAAGCAGAAGTGCGACGGCGATCCGAGTGCCGTGTACTGGATGGCTTTTCTGTGCAAGTTGTCTCGTGCATGCAAGTTGGCGCCAAACTCCACCAAAAGCTCGATCAGGTTGACATCGCGCGTTTTGGCGGCATGATGGAGCGCCGTCTCGTGGAGCTTTGCAGCGTTTACGTTGGCGCCTTGCGAAGAAAAAAATCAAACAAGATGTCAACTAAGCTGACACAAAACTCTAGAAGAACAGACAATAAAAATCCCACCAAAATCTTTTCATACAAAGGGTGTTTTTTTCAATATTTACTGTAAATAAACATCACCATCATGATGATTATTTGTTGAAAAAAGAGCCTATCTACAACTCTCAACACGCAGAAAATTTAGGTAAAATTCCAAATCTTTAACAAAATAACAGCATATTTCTGGCAAACTATGTGGCCTAAACTTTCTTTTATGAGGACCCGACCTGCGTTGAGTAGAAGTTTAGCGCAGCCGTACTGCTTCCTGGCACAGGCGACATGAAGTGGCGTTCCATAGTGGCAGTCGTGCGCCTCCATCGAGGCTCCGTGCTGAATCAGTAGCTCCACGCAGTCCAAACTTCCTGGTGACGCCACACGAAAAAGACATGAAAAAAGATGGGAGATATTTAGTAGCTCATTTCTTAACTTCATATGTAATATGCAATATACTAAACTGATGCCCATATATTTAGACTAGCAAAAATAATGAAAAGATTCATTCATTTTCTAAATCGCTTATCTTTACAAAGGCCACAAGGGGTGCACATTAACTGATACTCCAAAAAAAAAAGCTATATGGGGGCCGATCAGGACATTTAGTCAAGCCCCCGTTGGGCTCACCTCCCATGCACGCCTCGTGGAGCGGCGAGAAGGTGAAGAGCGGCGGGTTGACGGCTGCTCCGTACTCCAGCAGCAACTTGACACATTCCAGGCTGCCGGCCGAGCAGGCATCGCACAGGGGGGTGCTGCCGTCTATGTTGCGGGCGTCCACCTGGGGAAGTTCATCATTTAAGTTGCTACACAAATCTCAGGGCGAGGAGAAATTGAGCTAAAAGTGGAAAGTCTGGATTTTCTACCTGCGCCCCAGCAGCTAGAAGCAGTGCAACACAGCAGGCGTGCCCTTGGATGCAGGCCTCGTGCAAAGGGGTGATGGAGTCGACAGCCACGGCGTTGATGGTCGCGCCGTCTCGGATCAGCTGTTGCAGCTGTGCCGCCTGGCCTTGAGCGGCTGCCTCGTGCACTGCCGATCGCTCGGTCCAGAATCCCAGAATGTGGGCTGCAAACATGGATAGTGGAATTATTTTCTCCATTCTCATATTTTTTAAATAATTTGTGATTCTATATAAATAATAAAAATAAAAGAAACATGAGACAAAGAGCCACAGTATACAATAGAAAATATGATAAGAAGCATACATTCATTTTGGCTGGGAGCCGCATGAGGCTCGAGAGCAGCGTGTTCGGCACTACTGCTTTTGACTGACCATATTTACATGAAGGTCAATTATACTTGCTCTTGTTATTCCTGATATTATGCACAATTTTAACGTTTATATTCTTACAGTGACGAACAATAATATATTTTTGAATTATATTTTTTAATCAACATTTAAACATGTTGAGAACCACGTACGATTATCTGCAAACATAGTCATGTTTAGTTTTAGTTTAGTTTTTAAAAAATGGAAAAGTAACAAATACAAACCTTGTCAACACGCTTTTAATTACGATTTGTGACAAGCGCTATAATAAGACACTAATATGCATATAATAACACTAATATAGTAAGTTGCAGTTGAGAACAATGTTATAGTACTAAAAATAATTGCAGTTAGTTACGATCGCAACACTTCAGGTGACCTAAGTTTATTCACTTGTTGCTAGGCAACGCAAACTCAGCTTTAAATTTTATACCTGATATAGTTAAACGAAGGTTGGTCAAACATCGAAGTCATAAGGGGTCATAAATACATTCGAAAAGCCGCATAAGAACAGCCATGGTCATCATTGCGATAAGCTACTTACCGATATCCCCGTACAAGGAGGGTCTGTTCTGTCTTATCTCCATGTTGACATCTTCGATCGATGGCAAATTTTAGGGACGGGTGGAAGTCATCGTGGCCTCCAAAGCACGTCGATTAAGCGGTTGACATTCCTCCAAAACACGGTGTGCTTGAACTCCAGCGTTCTGTCGGTCACTGCCTGGAAACGAGTGACAGCACGGAACTCTGGGAAATGTAGTACATACGTGTGGCCTTTCTGCGAGCAAATGTTGGATGAACTTTTATGGTTTGCTTTATTCCCTGAATTTTGTCTTTTGTGATTTTCTTGTCATTTGTGCAAGTTCATTTAATTGGGGTTTTGGTTCAAAGTTTTTCCAGTTTTGTTAGACATTTGTAGAGTGTTTTTAGTTGAGTTGGGATACCTGGCTATCATTAATGTGATCCAATAGTATTATAAATATTATTTTGTATGTGAATGTAAACAAAAGCACAGAAAATGTGCATTTAAAAAAAGATTTTTGCAAGTTCCTTGACCAAAAAAGCTCAATAGTATGTACGTATAGTCTTTTTATTTAATTTTTATTTTTATTGTTCTAATGACAACACTTTCATAAGATATACGCATTCGCGTCTATCATTTATTCATTTCTGTGTCATGCCGCCTTGTTTTGGATAGAAATGAGGTGTGTAATAAAAACAAAAATAAAGTTTACTCTCGTGGTAACACCAGCAATAACATGAAGGCAACATGTTATGTACATTGACTAATCAAAATATTCCCATAAAATAAACAATATTTTATGACGGGAGTGCATTAGAATGAGTTTAAATCTTGAGTCAAATCGTCCAATTGAGAAATTGTGCAACATCCACGATTCTTTCGACACCACGACCGTGGAACTCCAAATAATTCCCGTCAAGTTTCAAAATGGATGCGGTTGTCAACTCGTTTGCTTTCGTTTCCTTCCCCGAATCATCGTCTTGGTCTCGCCAGCGGACCACCGGCGCTTTGCGACGGAACAAAATTTGTTTTCACTTATGAGTAAGTGTAAGAAATGGATTAGCCTTTCTCTTTTGTCTTGTCTTTTTTTTAGTTATTTTTTTCATGTGCTACGTGGCCAGGACCTTCACTTCCGGATTTGGAATCTAACTTTTTACCTTGTTTATCTGACGACAGCAAAGTGAAAGTACATTTTTTTCGGTTAAGAGCAGATTTAAAGTGACGGATTTAGGTAAGGTCATGTTCCAAACAAGAAACATTTATCTTCGAGGAAGGACAAACGTCACAGCTGACAAGTCCCGAAATGGAAAATGGAACCGATTCGTCGTCGAGTTGAGTACAAACTTTCGCTTTCGCCTTTCTAAATAAACGTGTATACAACTCAACCAATCAATAAATCAATCAATCACACCTTCGTTTTCAATTAAACTCTGCTTGGTTACTGATCCTGCATTTTTTTCCCATAAAAACACGAATAGTGAGTTTCACAATTCCTATTCTGAGTTTCGATGTATTTCGAAATGCGCCCATTTCTCTCCTAAAATGTATTTCCTGTTGTACTTTTAGGCATTTTAATACCAGTGACTGAATATTCGGACGAGTTCAAACGAAAAATATTGCATCCACTACAAAGTGCGTTTTTGTACCAAGAGTCCAAAGTGTCTTTTAGGTACAAATCGGCATCCCTGTTTAATAACCCAATATTGAAGCAAAAGGTAAGTGACATTTGTGTGGGAAATGTTTTTAAATATGGGCTGGGATAACATTATTTTTTTAATCCAACTTCAGTACAATGACTTCCGAACCAAGCGAAGACAATCGGGTTATTCAGAAGATGACCTGGAAGAAACGTATGGATTTTTGCTGTTCGATGACGTCAACAAGGTTCAAATACCTCTGCTCTGATTTATATATTTTATAAATTCTTTCCAAGTTTGCCTACCATTGGCGATTATAAGTATCCAGTTCATTTAAACTGGGAGGACTGGCTGTGAATGCTCTTCTGACAGTGTTAGACATCCAAAACGTTTTAACTGGAATTTTGGCAGGTGTGGCTGCGATAATCCACCACCGGCCTCTCCTAGTCAAGATGTCATGGATTGGAATGTCTATCACTGTGGCAACCAATGAGTTGAAGAAATCTCACCGTTTCTTTATTTTGATCTTTTTCACAGGCAAAAGCACTTGGGCAAACTGGAGTACTCACTGGAACAAGCTCTTGTTCAAGCCTGGGAGACCCCTTGAAGGGTAAATAAATGAATAAGCATGGATTTTCACTGAATTATTTAATCCATTTTAGGGAAAGTGACTATTTTTAAGTATTAAAAAAAATAACCATAAAATCCTGCCGCCCATATTCACGAATACCACATTATGGGTAATATAGGTCAAATGTGTAATGGATGCTAATTTTGTGCCCTAAATGACCTAACAATGTGATGTGGACATAGATGTATTTATTTAATTACTAAAAAAAAACTCTTGATACATCGAAAAACTCAACTTATTTTCTGAACCGCTTTATCTGCATTAGGGTCGCGGGGGGTGCTGGAGCCAATCTCAGCGGTTTCCGGGCCAGACGCGGGGGACACCCTGAATGAAAACTTCTTTAATTTTAGTCTTGGTAGTGTAATACGAAATGAAAAAAAAGGGATATTACTTGTTGCATGAACGAGGAACTGCAAAATAGTGGCGGTTTGCTCTAAATTTCAAGTCCAGGCACATGGCACGAGCAGTCAAAGAATAACAGCCAAAGTCCAATATTGTTATCAGTTGTAGAAAGAAACCGTCATGTTTTACCGCCACTATAATCATTGCACAATTTTCTACAAAAAAACATAAAACCTGCAAAATATCTTTAAATTAATTTATTGTACTTGCTTTAATATATATCTTTCCAAAATGTCCCTCAGCGAATAGTGAAACAAAGAAACATTTAGAACTTATAGTGTATAAAAAAAAAAATAAAAAAATAAAAAACTAAACAGGCTCTTGCAGCGTGCTCTAACGGCTAAGGTTGGACACAGCAAGACAGTCACCCCACCTGAGTTGTTTTCTACTTGCCACAGTTTTGCAGTGAAAGTCTTCAACCTTTGATCAAATGATGAATAGCCTATTTTAGTTTACAGTTGAAATGAGTTTTTCAAAGTGATTTTGTCAAACTCAACCTTCTTTTCCATATTATAACAATACTTCAGACCTTATTTAGATCCAAATGTGCTGCAGCTAAATTCTAGTCATTTTTAACTTTTTTTTTTTTTACTTCCAGGTGTTTACATCTCGATGTTCTCTGACTGTTTGGGCCCAGAGCGCTGGCAGGATGGCCAATCGGGATACATTGCAATAATCAAGCTGACGACGGTACTTATAAATTGTGTGGTTGCTGACAATGCATGATTTGACTTGTAAATTCATTGTGAAATCCATTCAACTTTCGCAGGGGAGAGTCAGAAGAGTTCCTGAGAACCACACCCAAGATATAAGCTCACCTACTGTGGGTTTTGACTGCCATGTGTCCCAGCTCCTTGCTTCGGTGACGACTCAAACCAGCTTCTCCCTTGCATTTGAGAGAACCCAAGTAATTATGGCTGAGATAGAATCTACCAATAGCTGGTGGACGTTGATCCAATTTTTTTGTGACTCTTAATTCCTTTTCACAGTGTTATATTTACGAGCTGCTTGATAATGGAAGTAACAAAACCACGCAGTCGCCCAGCCTCACCTGCCCCTTTGCTGTCGTAGCCTTTTCCTATAAAAAAAGAAGGTGGGCATGAATACTTCATGTTTTTTGTATTAATATTCCTACTCAATCGCAGAAAATCCTCCCAAACTCAATATCTCCTATTGTATATTCAATCAGAATATATTTTAACAGATATCAGCATATGTTTACAGGGTAAATCCAAATGTAGTGCTATCCAATGGACCACACTTTCTGAGAGAATGACTTATCCAAAATTGAGACATGAGCAAAACGTTTGGGACTAAGATTGGGAGCATAAAACAGAGTTTTAAAAACCATGCTAAGCTTTCATTGTAAAACCATAGACACTGCTTTTTGCTGCTTAATTTGTTGACTTTGAGGTTCTACTCTACAGTCCACTTGGTCTAATAGCTATCTAATGGTTTGTTTTTCTCTTTCAGAACATTGGCAATGAAAGGTAAGTCAAAGAGATGAAAAAAAAATACCATCACTCTCTCATGGCAGTTGAAACAGGTGTCATTTGTTTGGTGTTTCACAGAGTCCAAACCATGTGGCCTCATCTCGTATGAAATTCTAAGATATCTCCCGGTTCTACGTTTGGATGAGGGCACAGTCAAGAAACCTAAATTTGAACCAAACAAGGAACTCGATAAAGTGCTGGCAAATCCCATGCAGACCTATACAGTGCTGCTGAGTCAAGGACAGGAACCAGTTACAACTCCTGCACCAACTGTAAATGACACCAATAGCGCTCTATCATCTTCTTTTAAGGTGCTACCAGCCAATCCTCTGCATTCAGGATCGAAAGACGATCTGATTGTTAATAATACTCCTGCATTGTTGGAGATAAATAATGACAAAGTAATAACTGGGGGATCAGTTGCACCAGTTAATCGGCAAACACAGAAAAAAAGCGATACATCTCCAGATAAAAACGATCCGGGAAACAGAAAAACACAGAATCCTGACATTCCTGCAGAACTGGTTTTAAATGTTAACTGTGGAAAAACCGTGAATGAAAGTGCTGACCAAGTAGGAGGTGAAGCAAAAATTGTGCCAGATGATTTTCAAGTTCTGAACAAAACTGATGATCAAAGAGTCCAAAAGAATGTTGACGTTCCTACAGAAGTAATGCTGACTTTCAACTCTATGCAAAATCCTTTCAGCCCTAAAAAGTATGGGACAGGTTCTGATGTAGATGGAGCAATACTTGAACCAAATGATTTGCCAGTGCTGAAAAAAGCAGGTGATCTCACCGTTAAAACTCTACAGTCTACTATTCCTGACGTTCCAGCAGAGCTGATTTTAAGCTTCACCTCTGAGCAAAGTGTAGCTGCAAAGAGTCGAGTTGATCCTGTACCCGGAAGGAAATATTTGCCGGCCAAACGCAATGGAGTTTTGGGACACTCGAAGATTGCTTGTCTTACAAAAAAACAACGAAGGAAACTTCTTTGGAAACATTCCAAAAGTAAGATGGCATGTTATAAGACTCCCGGGATCGAAAAATGTGACAATCCTTTGCAAATTGATCACATCAGTACTGAGGCTGAGCAACAAACAGCGACCTCAAATTTGGATTGGGATCAACTCAATATGTTGATCGTAAAAGGCAGCAAAGTGGGACCTATCTCTGCTAAGTCCATAGTGATAGAGGAGAGACATCCAGGAAAACAGACTCTGCTTAACACTGTTGCAATGGACCTTGGAGGTCATCCGAGAGAGAAGTCTGACCGTTGGAACTTGAAGCCTGTCTTGAGTGAATGTGGAAGAGTCTTAGTTCCTTATGGTTCGAAGGATAATGCTCATTGGGTCAAATCATTAAGGGAAAAATCCAATGTTAAATTCCTAGGAGCCCCTAGTGCAGTTATGGATAATAACAAGCTGCGCTGTACATCTCCAGAATTAGTGAGGCGTGAGATGAAGATAGTTAAGTCCCCTGTCGGAAATCCAGATCAAAAGATACTGTTAAAAACAGAGAATGGTCAGGATCCTATTCAAGCAGGTGTTCACGAACACACCTATCCCATCTCAGACCCGTGTGCTACAAAGCATGAACCAAGAGACATGCTGTCAAGCAGGAAAACAAGAAAGCATCACTTTGATTTAGATGAAAATGCTGAGACAGAACCTTGCCAGAAGAAAAACAGAATTGACGCCGATGTCAAATCCTCAAGTTCATCTGACACCGCAGTGGGACTTGAAGAGTCGACATTGCAGTCAGTGACGCATGGAGACACGCCTAATATAACGAAGAAAAGCGAGGTGAAATACACCTTGATCAGAAAAGCTTTGTTGGAAACACAAATCAAAAAAGCTGAAGTCATATGCAGGCCTCCATCCATTTATCCCAAGTGGAAGAGGATAAAAACACACAGAAAGCACATCGATATCTCACGGGAACACTTTAAGAAGACATGTAAGTCTCTTTATTTATTACATTATTTGTCATGTAGCAAGTGTTTTATTGTATTTTACAGATGTGGTTGATGAATTAAAATTATAATCCAAGGTACAGTAATAACTCATTACTTTGTGGATTTACGTCATTGCAGCTTGGATCCGCCAAACATATGAAAAGTTTATAGTGCAGGAACAATAATACAAACATAAAATTGGAGAGTAGTCAAATGGTTACTAAGGTGGTTACGCATTTTCAATCTTCTCGAGTTAATTAATAGTGCAAAAAGCGTCCAAATATTAAATAGACACCATTAAAAACAGCCTACATTGCGGTTCTTCACCTATACAAACAGGTCTTGGAACCTATCAACTGGAGCACTAAAAAAAATTCCTTATGTTTTGTGTCTCTCTTGTCTTGACAGGGTGGATGCATCTTAAATCATCTCATGTCAGTGAAACTGTCAAAGAATGTACTCGTAATTATTCTCTCAGGAAGAAAACTTCAGGCTTAAACACATCAACGGATGCTTTAAATTTACTTGCCGATTTGGCACTGGGGGCCAATAATGAGTTGGTTTCGTCACAACCAGTTAGGGAAGTTGAGAGCCAGCCTCAGTCAGGATTGAAAAAGCGTGACGGTTCAAAAGATGCCACATGTGATAATAAAGAGTCGGTTCTTCATGTTCTGCTGGGACAGCCTGTGACGACACCATCAGCAAACACTCTCATTGATGATGCTGAGTTGAATCGTTTATTGTGTAAAGAACATTCTTACTCATTACACCAGTATGCTTTAATACCTTCTGGTTTACCAGGCACACCCTTCCAAGTCCCCCCTTTAAGTGGTTCTACCGGATTGGTATATAGGAAACACACAGGATTTGGTGTTCAAACCCTGCACGCCTCTGATGATTTGGAGGACGAAAACCAGAATTGCGGTCCTTCGGACCATTCAGGGAAATGGATGAATTTGTTCAACCGCAACCGCACTTTACTTTGCAATAATGGATCCATTCAAGTGACACGACAATGGAAGGAAAAGTACGACTTTGATCAAGACAGCAGGTTTGCATGTGACTCTAAGGATAGAACAATCATTCGAGCCTTACACGGGTAAGCACAAAGCGGAAAGAAATGATAACCTATGTCTAAAGTGAATAATTTCATTGTCCGTTTTGTTTTTTTTCCTCACTTTCATAGGCCATGGGACTTTTCCATACAAGATACTATGGAGGACATGCAGCTCATTGTCCATATGTGGATTTCTTTCTTCTATAGTCGCTCAACAGCCAGGTTCATTGACTTCAGCTCAGACCTTGCAAACCTGCATTCAGATGAGGGTTCAACATCTACTCAGGCTCAGTATAAGCACGAGCTGAATCCAGTTTCTCTACCACTGGGTCCAGAAAATACGACAGAACTTTACTTTTCTAACACTTCTGACCTCAGTAAGACCTCTCATCCACTCAACAGTGTAAAAACACCAAGTTCACCAACAACACTGAAAGAGAAAGCAACATTACAGGTTTTGACTAATAATTGTTACTGAAAGAATAATGTGTTTTCTTCAATTATTTTTTATTAACCAGTGTACTTTTTCTTTTCTTTCAGAGTTACCAAACCATGATTCTCCCTGCAGAGACTCTGAAAAAATGCAGCAAAAATCATTGGTCTCTTTCACAAGATGACAAATACCTGCAGCATAACAGTTCACCCTCTCTAAAAGAGGATGTTACCCACATAAAAGCAGCAGAGATACAGATGATCTCAGTTGGGACAGAGAACCGGGTTATGTTTGCTTTAATGAACCATTCGTTAGATACATCGATTAGAGAAGAAATACATTTAAAAGGTGGCTCTAAAAATGCATATGCCCCAGAGATCATCAAATTGCTAAAACACAGAGATCATTCTTTCCAAGAAAGTGAACTCTACAAAGATGCTGATAATGCATCTCCTTCTGTAATTCAAATGGAGAGAAATGTCTCAGAAACATCTGAAACAGAAAAGGCCAAAGACTGTACATCTCCAAAGGATTTATGTAAAAAATGTAACAATCACTTTGTAAAGGCATCAGATAAGCATAGCTGCATTTCTGCATCCAGTACAGAAAATTGTAGGGATATAAGCAATCACCCATTAACTATTGTGATGGAGAGTGAACAATCACAATCGGAAGTTCAAAGTATAGAACCTGATCATCAAGAGTTTTCAGAAAAATGGCAATCGCTGTGTCAAAATGCAATCACAGATCAAGACGTTTTAAGATACAGTAGTGAATCTGTGTCAGAAGTGGGTATTAGTAATGATGCTACATCAGAAAGTATCTCTCCGGAAAACTGTAAAATGACTGCATTTAGTTCCCAAATAAGGGACAGTGGTGAAAATGAAAGCCAGTGCGAGTCAAAGAGGAACTTTCATTTTGTTATAGGAAATGTTAGAGATGAAAAGGAGGCAACAGTAGCTCCAAAACATGTGCAATCTAATTTGGTTTCACTTGAAACCGTAAAATATTTAGGATCCAATTCAGTGGCACCAAATATGCTTCAAGATATCCACGGTAGGAGGGCAGTTCCATCAAATGGATTTTCTGGAAAGAATACTCCAACTGCAGACCCTCAAAGTCAGGTTGTAGGTAGTCTGCAAGACAGAAGAGTCAGTTGTCCCAAAATCATTCCAGAGCTGTCCCCTCAGAGAGTATCAGTGCTTAAATTGGGTGAAACCGGCCAGCCGGATATTGTAGGAGAGACTGATGAGACTTCAAATGGCGACATACATGAAAGTACCACTTCCCTAGACAATCAACAGAGTAATTTACTTCCACATGAAATGAAGGTGGAATCAATCAAAGACAGTCAAGATAAAGTGGAGGAAACCCCCTGTGAGGTAGTAAATACTTCATGTATCTTTGAAAAACTAAACACTTCACCCACCATGTCCCTGAGTCAAGTTGAGCGGTCTGCTGAGAACCACGTTATGGCACTTAATTCCGTCAAAAGTCTAGGAGAACTTTTACCTTGCAGCAAATCAGTGCTCCAGGTTGCTGAAACCAGGAAAGCTGAAGGTACTATTTTAGCAGGAGGTAAAATGGGTTCTACCATAGGCCAAAAACATCAGAGTATTTTAATTGATTCAAGTGTCAAACAATTAGAATCAAGTGAGACTCCACCCACAGGAACCCAGAATTCATTTGAAGAAACTTTTTTGAACAAGACAGGAACTAAACTGAACACTTCTCCCCAAAACATCATTGAACGGTCACCACGCAGAATTTCAGTACTCAAGGTCAGTGAAACCAGCCATAGGAATATTGCAGGCTGGTCAGACTACAAGTCTTTTCCCCCATTCTCGAATAATGAAAAGGAGAAACCAACCCGAGTACTTTCTGGTTCAGACATCCCTGACTCCAGGATTGGTACAAAATCAAGCTTATCTGACAAATGCAGTCAGACTGAGACAACCAACAGGAAAGACAGACTAGGTCAACCGTCCACCTCAAATGATGCTAAGGAAAATAATACAAAGCCATTGCAGGCTGCCTCTACCTCACAATGCCAATCACCTGAACTTTTGGATCGCTCAGTTGTTATAGCGCCGTTAGAACACAAAGCAGGAGAGTTTTGCTACACTGTCCCAGCTTGCAGTAAGAAATCATGGACGACAAAATACACATTTTTCTTGTTGGTAACATCGGAGGATCATTTCTTTGGGGAAACAAAGGTAAACAATGACTCTCATTTAGTTCAAATTGTGTCCTCTGTGAAAAGGAAATACTACAAGTTTCTGTTAAACTTTCCACAGGCATGTTTAGAAGAAGCAGGTCATACAGCTGTACAACCAGACCAGTTCTTTCTCAGCAAAGAATCTTTATCCATGCTTGTCATCGTCAGGAATGAAGACATCTCCACGCATCTTTTTGAGGTAGAAACAGAAAGGAACTTTTAGTTTTGTAACCTTCTTTGTGTTTCATTTAAAATATTGTACTTTTAAGTACAGAGTCTTGACTCTTAAGAACGTTGGATTTTGATGTCTTGTCATGTCAGATTCCACGTCTACTCGAGTTAAAGATGTCGCCTGACGTGTGGTTTGCTGGCATTGACGAACCACAAGATCTTCTGAATTCCACTCATCAGGAACTCTTTCTCGGTGGTGGTTTTGTGATGTTGGATCAGCCGTCTTTGGAATCCCTTAACCTTGGTACATTTTTTCCTCCCCAATCCTCTTAAGTGTTAGTACAGTGGTACCTTGACTTATGAGCATATCCCAGTCTGACTATTTTGAGAACTCAACTTATTCATGAATCAAATCAAATGCTTTCCAGTCAAGAAAATCACTGCAGTTAAGTGTTCTATTTTTCCACACTTGGGTCACACTATTTCTGAAGCCTGCGTTTAAGCAGGGATTTCCTGATGTTGAATTTTTGACTTGACATTTGATTATTTTTTTAACATGTCTTGCCCATTTGTTGCTCATTTTAAACTAGTAAAAATAATGCAAATCAAGTTTTTTTTTTGTATTTAAGTGAGCCATAATGGTAACTCAAGAAATGCCCCATTTACAAATATTACATGATGCTGTTACTAAAAATTATTTTCTAAAAGCAAGTGGTCACACTACTGGACATGATTGCTGAGGTTTTTTTTTTCTATGCAAAGCAGCAAAAAAGTATTTTGGTCCTGAAAAGAAGCAAATACTGGATCGTAACCGATATAGAGACCAAAAATAAGTACTCAAAATAGGCGGCAGCTCATAATGTGAAAACTCAAAGGTTGGGGAACTCGTAAATCAAAGTACCACTGAATTAGGAACTTGTCGAAATGCACTCAAATCTGATGGAAGCTAAAATTTTAGACAAGGTAAAAAGATTGCTGAAACTCCTGCAAGATCTTAACAAAACCGAGAAGTGGAAATGGTTGTTACATTACAGAGACAGTCGTCGATTCAAAGAAAATGCAAGGTAGGGCCCGCCCTGGATCAGTAAATGTTGGGAAATGCTAAGTATAATGACTCATTAAGTAATGACTCATTCTTCTGCCTCCAGGATCAGAACAGAGGAAGAGGAGAAAAATAATTTGTTAAGCTGGTCCCAGGAAATTGGACTTTCTGCAGTTCTGCCGTACCATGAATGTGACGCCAAGTCCAGGGACCATCCCGACTATCTTGGGTGTCTGGTGCACTTGCAGGTCCAGAATATTGCAGCCCGGTTCCCTGTGTTTCTGACTGGTGAGTTACCACACATCTCGTTTGTGATATGTTAGCCAGTGTGCTTTTTTGGTGGCAAAATGTGATTGAAAACTCCTGAACTGAAACCGTGTATTTTAGAAGTCATACCAATTTTATTTTCGAAGGATTTAACGAGTATTATCTTTTTCTTACAGATATGAAGATTGCTGATAAATTTGCAAAGAGTGGAATTTTGACAGCAACTTTGAACTCTTTCCTCAAGCGATTTTCTACGTGACACATGGATGGCTGAACCTCAGGCGCACAATGCAAACAATAAACCTCATTTTTTTTAAATGTACTAAAAACAAATGGCCTTCGCTTTTCAGAATTATTATAAGATGTACAAAATGTCCGGTTGTAGACTTTTTTTTTGTATTCACATATTTCTAAGTTGATTGGTAGTGTAATAAATTATACCATGGGTTTTTGATTTATTAAATAGGGATTTTATATTTAATGGTCTGTTGAAGATGTTTATTTTTTTTTGTGTCTTTAATTTAAAAAGTTATCTATTGATATATGATACTATTTGGATTTTGTTGGGGTGAAATGCCAAAATAAAAGTTATTCTAGTATGTAATGATGCCTTTTTCATAGGGTGCATAAATGAAGTAAAAATAGCTATTTATTTTTTTGTAATATTTTTTTTTGGCTTGGGGGCGATCTGTGATGGAAAGGGTTTGATAATTTCAAGCTGGATTCACATAAAAAGAATACACTTGATCTTTGCTATTAACAATAAAATTGAAAATAGTTCTCTTTTTTTTTTTCTTGTCACTGTGGGAGAGCGAATGTGAATTCTAACCACTAATTGAAATAAACAAGGATGTGGCAGTAATGTTAATTATAGTGTACTTTTCAAATAAAAAAGCCGACCAATTTAATGATATTATTTTGAGTCAAGCGAATTAAACAGTTTATTTTAAAAACAAACATTTAAATAAATCTAATAATCATCCTCTAGCTATAGATTTTTTTTTGAATTGTGTGTAGTGTATTTTGGGCATTTTCCGGTCTAAAATTGTGACGTCATACGACCTGTGTGAGAACAGGAAATGAACGCCACTGCTAAACTCATAAAGTTGGAGGTTTCACTCTTTGTTGGAGCTCAACAACTCCGGACTTTGTTTTCAAGTTTATATAATGTGTTCAAAACGCAGGTAGGTAGATATCCACAAAATTAAGCTTTTGATTTCGTTTATTAAATGCGAGTCGCATGCTGCGTTCAAGTGCCATTAGAAATCTGTAAAATCTCGCGTACTACGTCATAAAGTTTCTATGCTGATGGACGCACGTTTGTAGTAAAAGAAATAGGATAGCCACGTGAAATGAAACTTCCCAAAACTGGAACAAACGGGAAGAACTGCAGCGACGAATCGTTGGAGCGACAAAAGTACTCTGTCTGGCTTTGCAAAGTAGAAACCGCTGTCTCCACTCATTGACATCGTTTCATCCCAGCATTTTTTTTAAAACGACACTTAGAACCCCGTTAAAATTGTGTACGTCAGAATGGACATGACAAAAAACACTGCCAAACGAAATTCAAAACGCGACGTCATCTTTAATTTCCGTGTCCATGTCATGACGCTATCTCGCAACGATTGTCTCCATTTTCCAAGCATTTGGCAGCCCCCTCGCTCCTCTGTTGCTTCTTTGTCTCCCCGATTGGATTTCTTTTGGGGGGCGCCGTTAAACAGAGGAGCGAGGAGCGAAGACCTACAAAGTTACGAACGCAGCATCCAAGCAGGTCTTTCGCGATTCCCATTTGATGCAAAGGCATCATGAGAGCGGCCCACTCAAACCGCCAGGGCGCATGCGCAATGAGCATTTCGGGGATGGGTCTATCGAACGAGGCAAGATGGCGACTCTGGCAAAAGCGCCAACACACTTAGCGAAGTAGATGTGCCTAGTTGGCCACTTTAGCGGCTTTCCTCGCGCTCCAGCGGGCGTTTGGTGAAACATGACGAACTGGCGCATGCTTTGGAGACGGGATTGAGCGGGATTTAGGAGCACGAACGACGATGTGCGAGAGCTATGGCAGCTCGCTGCTGCGTGTGTCGGTGGCGCAGATCTGCCAGGCTCTGGGCTGGGACGCGGTTCAGCTCACCGCCTGCGACCTGCTGGCAGATGTGCTGCAGCGATATATCCAGCAAATGGGCCGAGTGTGCCACCGCTACTCGGAGCTGTGTAAGTGCATCTCGTGTTGACCCCGTAACTACTCAACATACAGAGCTTTTTCATTATTTTTTTTGTTGCTCGTTTGCTTAAGAATGCGATCACGTTGACGTTCTCGGACTAGCGCCCCCTATGCAAAGTTGTCAATGTGTACAGTATTGAGTGAACGCCACTGTACTCGGTGGTAGTATCGGGCAAATGATATTCATATAAACAGGGTGGATTACATATATTTTTCTAAACATTTGAACAGAAAACGCAATTATATAATTGTTTTTAACTTTAAAACTCGGTTGCAGTCATGTCATCTATCTGCAACACTTTAAGAATGTAGTAACAAAAAAAGTATACAACGTGCATGATTAGTGGCTTAAAACAAAAACAATGTCTAAATGGGTCAAATTGTACTGCAACACAACGAGGGGGATATATTTTTTAGGATTTTAAACTTTAAAAAGTACAACCTATAACCATTAGTATATAATGGGAGATTCATCAGGTGGTACTACCTGATTACTACTATTAATTCTAAATAGTACTAACCCATGACTTGAATATTTTTTTTCTTGCATCTTAAAATTTAAAGCACTAATATTTGTCAGTTGATGGCAAAAAAAACACAATTAAAAATACTTGGATTCTGTACCTAAGTACATTTTTTTCCAACATATTTGTTTATGTTTTTATAGTTATGACAACATTATTTTCTCTTAAATCCCTACATTTGATACATACATTTGCACATTCTAAAATGACGTTGAAATGAAATGTTGTTCTGACCAATGTTGACATTGACATGGGCAGATGGGAGGACAGATCCTGTGCTGGACGACGTGAGTCAGGCTTTCCGGCTGCTGGGGGTGAGTCTGAGCGAACTGGACGACTACGTCAACAACCTGGAGCCCGTGGCCTTCCCCCAACAGTTGCCAGCCTTCCCCATTGGCAAAAACAATGTCCTGCAGTTCCCTCAGCCTGGCACCTTCCATTTTGATGAGCGGAAGGACTATATTCCTGATTACATGCCTCCTCTGGTCTCCTTGCAAGAAGGTGAGTTCTGTCAGTTGTGCAAAAAGTAAAAAATGTGTGTAAATATGGCCCAGTGCTTTGGAAAGTGGGTGGAATGGGTTTTTAAGATAACAAGTAGCACCCTATGTCAACCTGATCATCATGCAGAACTTTTAATACAAGTTCAACATTACCACAATATTCGAGGGATTACTGTGCCTGACTTTTACACGAGCCTTCTTTCTTTTCCAGAAGAGGAGGAGGAGGTGCTTCCCGACATGGGCACATCAGCCGAAGCCATGCAGGTGGCCATGGAGGAGGACGAAGAGGACTTTGACGACGAAGAGACGGTCAATGACGAGAACCACCCGCTCAAGAGGCCCCTGGACAGTCCCGACGAGGCCCTGGGCATGATGCCTACGTCCAAGCGGCCACGCATGCTCCCCGGTCTCAGCCCCGAGTGGGGCGTGGAGCCCCGCGAACCCCTCACTTCTCTCAACCCTCAGCGCGTGCCTCCTCCGCCGGGCATGCTGCCCACCCACGATAGCCTTGACCCGCCGTCGCCCGAAACCCCGCCGGGCGTGCCGCCCTCCTTCAGACCGCAGCCTATCACGCCAAAATACCCCGATCCAAAGGTCCTCGGCACCCCCGGCAAGAAGGCTAAAGTCTCCTCGCCCGGAAGACAAAGAACTAAGTCCCCGAAAGGGGTCAATCCTTTGCCGGGGGGCGGCAGTCCCATTCATTCCCCCCCGAAAACGTCAAAGGAGAGAAAGAAATCTCCAGCCAGGACAAAGAGCCCCAAAAGTCCCAAAAGCCCGAAGACGGCGACGACGACCAACAAACCCACGCCTCCGCCGGTTAAGACGGACGCCGTTTACAAGCTGCCCCTAGCTGTGCTTAGCGAGCGCATGGGCAAGGAGAACATCCACGCGCGGCACAATGTGGACAACAAGGAGCCCGAGGCGGGCTCTCTCCTCAAGACGGAGCCCGACAACGGCGCCATCGAAGACTCCATCAGCGCCGTCATAGCCAAGGCCCGTTCGGAGCGGGAGCCCGACCCCTTCGCCTTCTCCTCGGGCTCCGACTCGGACAGCAACGGTTTCTCCAGCCCCAGGAGGCTGACCATCATGGACCCGGCCGGCCCCAAAACCCCGCCGATCGCCGGTCTCTCCACGTCCACGCCGCTCCACCTGCAGCTAGGCCCGGGGAAGTGGACTATGGAGGATTCCATCAACGAGGTGATCCGCAAGGTCCACCAAGGCGGGCCCTCGGCACGGCCGCCCAACCACGAGGAGTATGTGTCGTCCGGGTCGGCCTCGCCGCCGACGCCCGAACCGCTGCTCAAGGTTTTCGAGGAGAAAAGCAAGATCTCGGTGGTGGAGGTGAAGAAGAAGCTGAAGAAGGAGCTGAAAACCAAACTGAAGAAGAAGGAGAAGCCCAAGGATAAGGAGCGGGAGAAGGACAAGAGCAAGGTGAAGGAGAAAAACAAGGAGAAGAACAAAAACAAGGACTTGTCCAAGGAGGGTAAGATCCTCTGGAAGGAGTTCGGCCTAAAGGACGACGAGCTCCTGGGCCAGCGGGACTCGGTGCTATCCGAGAGCTCCGCCAAGGAGAAAAAAGGAAAGGATGGGGACGGCACCTCCAAGAAAGACAAGGACAAGCACAAAGACAAAAAGAAGGACAAGGAAAAGGGCAAAAAGGACAAGGAGAAGAAAGGCAAAGACAAGAACAAGGACAAGGACGACAAGCAGAAACAAGCCATCCTGGCACCCGGGCTGCCCGCCCCCCTGGGGGAGTTGCCCGGCGGCCTGTTCGGAGCGTCGTCCTGCCTGCGCCTGCCCCCCGCCGTTCCCCCCTTGTTGCCTCTCCTCCAGGATGGCAAGAGCAAGGACAAGAAAAAAGACAAAAAGGAGAAGAAGAAAAAGAAGGAGAGGGAGCGGGAGAAGGCCAAGGAGAAAGAGAGGGAAAAGGAGGAGAAGAGGAAAGAAAAGGAGCGGGAAAAGGAAAAACGGGAGAAGGAAAAGGAGAAAGAGAAAGAGAGACTCAGATTGGAGAAGGTCTTTATTTTTATTTCTTTATCTTTCCATCACTCAATCACTCCTCATCCCAATCGACAACACGTTAACCGTCATTAGTTTTAATAGTCGATATCGTTTGGTTAACCTTAAGTATTGTTTTTGAGCCGTACTAGTTAATGCTAAAATATATAAATATACTTATATTCAGAGAGATACAATTCAATTACTTTATTTTTTTGGTTCTATTTTTAAAAAAAAATGAAACTAGGGGACTAAGCTGAATGATGTAATTTTTATCATTTCGAAACAAACCTGAATTTATTAATATTCATAATTTCAAAACAATTTTAAAAATTATAAAATGGCCTTTTCCTGTTATTTTTCTTAGAAATGTTTATTTTTGGAAATATCGTTTCACCAGCCACAAAACCATATTTTTGTTCTAATTTTCTTTAGCCCTCCAAAAAATTATATATTCAACATCCAGTCCATTCGAAGCCATCATCAATGGCAGACTTAAATATCTTTTAATGATTCAATTGCAAACCACTAGAGGGAACCCACCTTCCAGACTGAGAGTGCCTTACATAACGGCTTTATTCATTACGCTGCAACATATATTAAGTTTAGATTCCATTGCAGTTATGTAATGCACTCCTTTTCAAACAGCATTTTTTATCACTGGAAGACCTCAAATGTATAGCAATGATTCCTTTACATAGAAGGAGCTGAATTGATTTGAACAGTGGTTCGCTCTGGTTATTTTATAGTGATTTTTAGTGGGCTTTTGAAAAAAAATGCTGTTAAACCATAAAAAAATACAACTGCTATGCTAAAGGGAATTTTTCCGTGGCTGTGTTGTATATCCACAGATGAAGGCCGACCCACCGCCGGTCACCCCGTCTCCAGTCATTCCCCGACTGACGCTTCGAGTGGGAGGACAAGATAAAATGTAAGAACTCTCTGTTTTTATCGTTGCTTGCTTGTGTCTTCACTTTTGTTGGGACGCATGGCAATTGCTGAGCTTGCATTTTAACGCCTCACAGAGTGTAAACTGCATGTAATTTTTGATTGGTTGAGGTAGAAACGTCAATCAAAATCAGCAAATTAATTGCAAAAGGTGCACTGTCATTTTTTATTTTGCATATTCCTGTGTGTTTCAAATCTTTTGCCATCTCAATACTCTGGAAAATATTCTCAAAGAAGAATATGGAGAGTAATTTCTATTGACAAACATGCTTTTTTTAATGTGTAATACTGAATAGCTTTACGGTCAAGTATTATTGTTAGATTGAAAATAATGGCATATTGCCTTAATGCCCCTTGGCAGTTGGAAAAGTACTTTTTCAATTGCTTTTGTTATATTTAATATATATATATATGTATTTCTGCTCCTCCAGTGTTATAAGCAAGGTGGTCCCCAACTCTGAAGCAAAATCCCAAGCGCCCAAGACGCCCGCTCCCAAATCCACCCCGGCGAACCGTCCCCGCTCGCCACCGCCGCCTCCGCTTCCACTCCTGTTGCCGCCCCCGCCGTGTGTGCCCGGACCGCCCTCGCCCCTACCGCCGGCCCCCGCGCCATCCTCTGCCTCGCTGCTGTCTCCGGGCCCTCTGCTTTCGCCCTCCTCTTCCCTCAAGACACCCGTACGCAGCGTGGTGACCGAGACGGTCAGTACATATGTGGTGAGTATTATCATACTCAATCCAGACCATTAACCGGCGCACAATGTGAGCTTTCCAAGCCGTGCCTCAATCTTGTGCCTTTATTTGCTTCAGATTCGAGACGAGTGGGGTAATCAGATCTGGATCTGTCCCGGGTGCGACAAGCCGGATGACGGCAGCCCCATGATTGGGTGCGACGACTGTGACGACTGGTATCACTGGTAAGGAGGCTTCCATCTTTCTCAAATTATCGGTTCCTCTTGAGGGCAATGGATGATCCATCCATCCAATCAGACTGAGAGACGCTGGGATCAAATGTTTGACGCCAACTCTCCAATTCCAAATGGATCGGCCGTCTATCGCCATCAATGTTAACCAATTAGTTAAGAATTCAGAACCCTATCACGTTAAGGCAAGGGCGACAACACTTCATATTACTAATGTCCCTATTAGTCTTATTTATTTTTTTGCCAATCAATTCTGCCACACAATCCGTTGGCAAAGTATTAAAATGTTTTACCTAAAAAAACTAACTTTAAAAATAAAGATGGTTGTTTATTGTGATAAATGGAGCTATTTTGCTTCCAATTTTGTTGCATTTGTTGACATTTGCTCTTTGTTTTGAAAAGTTTGCTTCAGTAGTTTAGTATGTAAATAATATAGAATATACTCTTTTTTTGTTTTATTGGTATAATTATCGATTATTTTGTCACTTGCAGCCCTTAACTCACCCCGTAGGATGGCTTCATTATGCCATCTTTCCTTTATTATTGAATGAATAATACCTGTTTAGTGAATGCTTACATTTGATGCACATTTAAACTGTTCTAACATTAAAAGTCATGTTACACTAAGACTTGAAGACTTCAGAATTCAGTAGTTCTCATCTCC